>NC_041335.1:12019682-12309682 GCF_004354835.1 Perca flavescens
ATTGACTGGGAGCTTAACGGAGTTGGGCGATGACTTCTACTGCAACTTTACTGGGGTTGAGTCGGACACTTGGCACTGCGGAGCGCACCAGCCCAACGGCCAGCCTGCAGATGTGCCGCACCAAGACGTATCTGCCTGCGCAATGCTTTCACCAAGTGACTCAGACCTCATGGTTTCGGAAGCCTGTTGGAGTTGTGCGGACAAACCATCCTGGGAGTTACCTATCCTAAACTCACAAGCCAACCAAAAGACTGTCCTGGACTTGGACACGCATGTGGTGACTACTGTCACGAATGGATACTTTCACTCAGACTGTTGCGCGCAGTCAAAACAGCCGCAGGGCGCGCAGTGCTACAGTAAAAAGCGAAAGATGGACACAAGTTATCATATAGTTGACCCAGAGTTTTACTTGCCAGACTTTGGACCAGTGCCGTTTAAAAGGATGAGGACTGATGATGATTTACATTCAGACTCGGACCAGTTGGACAACACAAACATCTCCAACCTGATCTCAGTGTTGGGTTCAGGTGGACTATCTGAGTTTGTGAGTTGGCAGCAGACGGACCTTGAGCAAATATTCGCAGCTCAGACAATTTGTTTAAAACATACACTGTTAACAGGCAGCGGTTGGACCAGAGCAATCGAAGCATTTTGATTTGTATGATGGTTTTTCTTTGTATCGTTTTATTTTATTGCTTTCAAATAAACCATGACTGCAATTCTCTCTCTCCTCTGTTATTTAAATTTTCTTTTTATGAAATGTGATTATATGGAGCAATCCTGTTCATTTCGGATTACTTTTGCACATGTAACACTTCTCGTGCCAACTGATTACATGTCTTCACAAAGTATAAATTAATTGTACCTCTTCTTTAAACCTTATTTTCTGGTGATTCACTTAACTGGGGGTACTGGGGTCTGTCTTTGGTTTGTATTTCCTGAAGAAATGAGTTCACACTGTTTCTCTGGAAGGATGTTGGACGAGCTCCATCATGTGGCCAGTAAAGATCTGTACAGCCTCATGCATCAGGCAGCATATCATTCTGTACCTAAATGTATTATTTATATCAGGGCCTGCTTTTATTAATCAATAAAACTGACAACATTTAAAAAAAGAAAAAGAAAACTGATGTATTGGCTTTAAATCACAACTTCAACTCTTGGTGAATTATATGCACTTGTTAAGTGTGCTTAAGAGTGGGTTTGTCACAGATTTTTTCCATTGCTATCATTTTACCACTCTTCTGGGATATTATCACCTATAATTGATTACGCTGCCATAACATAGGCTAGTAATACATATTGGTTTGGTAATAATAATTTATTTGGGCATATGCTTTTCATGGATCACTGGGATTTATAATTTATTCTAATAAAATAAATAGGATCATGAAATGAGGCATCTTATTATTTCTGAAAGACGTTGTGTTAAATAGATTTTGAAACGGCAGTGTGCAGTGTAGCCTACTAATCTAGCTAGCCTACCAAACTCCCCTTGGATAAACAGGAGTTTTAGCAAAGAGAGCGCGCAGTTGTCTTTGCTCGGTGGATCCAAGGGGAGCGGATAGAGAGAGAATGCACGGTGCTTGTCCTTGAGACAAGGCATGACTGCCCTAAGGTTTCCCATCTATATTCCCGGGACAACCAAAGACTTTAACGTGGCTGTTTAACAAGATGTTGGCTGTTTTTGTCAAGGCCGCGGTGAGTCTATTGCTTTTCAGTCTACATGTATTATAAGTGCGTACTAACAAACGCAGCAAAGTTACCTTTGGTTTGACTGAATCAGACTGAGTGACGGGGGTGGGGCACGAGGACAGGACAGCAACAATGTGACAGTATTTAGGTTAAAATGTAACTCCTACTTCAACACTGTGTATGCTGTCAAAATGTCGGATACGCTATTTGTTATGGAATAGCGGACATTTAGAGCGGCCCCTGCATTGTGACATTATGCATAACCATTACATTAGCCTAGCTAACGTTAAGCCAATAGCAAAACGTTAGCTTGATTTACTGCGCATGCTGCAAAAAAGGACATCGGCCAAGCACTACAATTGTAGTTATATTCGTTACAGAGCCCCCCATTCAGTGTTCTCCGTCTCTTATATCGTTATATACCGTTCTCTTATATTCTTTTGTAGTGGTTTGAATTGCTTAAAAACACAACAACGCTGCAACACACGGTGGTCATAGCATTTTTATTTTGAAAGCGTCTACCGGAAGTTCTTTAGTGTTTGCCCAGACACTTGCCACAGCTGAAAATGATGTCCATTAAAGTAAATGATTATTATAACTGCATCGTAATTCATTCATATTCCCACTGTATCTTGCTTTCATGTGTTTGTTGTATCTACAATTTCGTTTGTAGGTGTTTTTAGGTACCGTTGTGAGGCACTGGTTATGGTTAGGGTTAGGGTTAGAGGTGCCTTGAAGGCAGCGGTCGCAGCGCTGCCTGGAAGGAGACGTTGGGGTCAAATACAATTTCAGAGGTTCAGCTGTGTCACCCTTCTATTTATAAGTTGGTAGAGCCGACACCAGTGGGTCCAAACAAATAATAGGACTGCTTTGCTTAGTTGACTTGGTTTCAATTTTCACAGTTTAAATTACCTCACTGTAAAGTATAGACCTTTGCCTATTGTCAGAAATGTTGTTCACAACACTGAACTACTATAGACCCTTTTCAGGGCATACATGTTGACATGTCATAGTAGGAAAAGCACAGGTGTATTCAAAACCATTAGTGATGGCTGCATTCCACTTAGGAGAGGTCCTGGTATCGTGCATGCTGACTCACTGAAATAGCTCACTGGGACACTTGATGGAATTGAGTTTCAGCTGTGCTTTTTTCCTACTATGACAAGACAAAATGTCTGCTGTGAAAAAGGTCCATTGAGTCATTTCCTATGGGAGGCTTCCATTGCATGCACTTTGGACAGCCAAATTATGTTAAAACATGTTTGTTTTTTTAAAGTGTCTTTGTTGAAAAATTATGTGAAAATAAAATAATATATAAATAAAATAAAATATGTCTGAAAATATACATTAATATGAATTGATAGCAAAGATAAATTGGCCTATTTAAGGTAAGCTTACTACAGGTAAGGTAGCCACTATGATAGCCAAACAGTTAAGCTTAAGGATTTGCTTTGTCTTCCAAATGTATGTTTAACATGAAAACGTGATGTATAAATAATAACCATTTATTTTCATCCATTTGGCCCAGTTTAATATCGACTAAATTGTATACAATATATGCAGTAGGGGGTCCCTACTCGGTCTCTCTTTCAGCTAAGGGGTCCCTGGCATAAGAAAACGTTGAAGACCCCTGCTCTAGTTTACCTAGTGAGATTATCACCACACAACAACATTTTCACTGCCTTTTTTATCAAAGCAGTGTGCCTGCAGCATTGCCTTGTAGTCATTTAAAGGTCCCATGGCATGACAATTTTACTTTATGAGGTTTTTTAACATTAATATGAGTTCCCCCAGCCTGCATATGGTCCCCCAGTGGCTAGAAATGGCAATAGGTGTAAACCGAGCCCTGGGTATCCTGCTCTGCCTTTGAGAAAATGAAAGCTCAGATGGGCCGATCTGGAATCTTCTCCTTATGAGGTCATAAGGAGCAAGGTTACCTCCCCTTTCTCTGCTTTGCCCGCCCAGAGAATTTGGCCCACCCATGAGAGAGAGATATCATGGCTTTCAAACGAGCAAAGTGGCAGTTGGTCAAGGCCACACCCCCACCCTCCACCTTGCCCCCCCCCTCTCTCCTCCTCAATAGCTACAGACACAGAAATGGCACATACTATGGAAAGCTCATTGTGGGACTGGCTCTAGTGCCTGTAATTCTGCACCAAGGCTGAATTTCGGGAAAGAGACTTCAGATACAGTATTAGGGGATCACTAAGGTCTATATAAAAGCATCCAAAGATCACCATGTCATGGGACCTTTACAATATTTGACCAAAGAGCAGTTGTGACACTTTCTTAGTGTTAGACCTTCTAGTGTAATATTTTTGCCTGTGTGATTTCAAATGGCAGAGAAGAGTTTGTGCTTATTAAGACCGTGTCTTCCAGCTGCGGCCTGGCCTGGTGAAGCCATGTCTCCTGGTCAGATCAGTAATACAGATCCCAGAGAGGACCCTGGTGCAGCAGGAAGGTTTACCTATGTTGCCCGTGCCGCCCTTGAAGCAGACGTGTGAGCGATACCTGGCTGCTCTGGAGCCCATCGTCAGCGAGGAGGAGCTGGAACACACCCGGCAGCTGGTGGAGGAGTTCATCAAGGGTGGTGTTGGGGAAAGGCTGCAGAAAGGCCTGGAGCGACGGGCACGCAAGACAGACAACTGGGTAGATACCCGGATGTATTCAGCTGAATGTTTTGGTGTATTAGACATCTATATGTTTATATAGAAGACTGTAATCTAAGCTAGCAATGGAGAAAATATGGAAGCATTATTATATCCTGCTTTCTGACTACTGTTTTATGTAGCTGTCAGAATGGTGGATGCAGTCAGCCTATCTAGACTGCCGTATGCCGGTGGCGGTCTACACCAGCCCAGGGGTGGTCCTGCCTCGCATGCGCTTCCACGATCGACAAGGACAGATGAGGTGAGAAAACCAGCAAACACCGTAAAACCACAGTAACAGCTGTTTATCTTACTAAACAAATCCCTACTTCAGTCATAAAAAAAAGAAGTGCCAGCTCTTCTAATGTGTGCTGTATTCCCCTTAATATCAGTTATAAACCTTAATTGTCTAATTAAAAGCCCACTCATAACGTTGTTTCCCAAAGTGATTTACATTGTGTTGAAGTGCAGCATAAACAAGCTCATATGAAACTGGAGTTTCAAGCCGACCTTTATCGTAGGCTTCCATCCACATGCTGGCTATTTAAAGCCCTTTGGCCTGCTTATAGCATTGCTCAGCTGTTTTTGACCTACGGTGAACCATGGGATATGCAGTGAACAGGGTGGCCCCAAAGAGAAATACCATATGGAATGGAGTTAAGCCAGCGCTAAAGTTTTAGGTGTGTCGGGTACAGTAGGCTCACAATGTGTCAGCCACTGGCACTTTGTCTGTCATATGAAGTGATATGGTAATTGAATCTTATGTTGTCTGTGCACCCCTCATATGCACACTGGCTTTAGAACATTGATACAAAACAGACGATAGAATTACCATATGCATGTCTATGACACACTGACGTCTTCTGTGCAGGTTTGCTGCCAAACTGATTGCAGGAGTATTGGACTTTAAAAAAATGATTGACACGTGAGTTTGCCCGAAACTAGTACACATATATACTGTTGTAACAGAGAGCTCATGATCAATTTCACTTTCAGTTGGTTTATAAAACTGCAAATGTATAATGCAAGGTGCTGTGTCACAGTGATACCCTGCCAATAGAGTATCTGAGTGAGAAGCCGCTGTGCATGGACCAGTATTACCAGATCCTGTCCTCCTGTCGTATCCCTGGTCCAAAGAGAGATACTGTTGTGAATCACACCCTCGGGAAAAAACCTATCACTCATATCACTGTGGTCCACAACTTCCAGGTACTCTAGATGGCACTGCTGTTCTTCCCCTTCTTGTACTTCTCAAAATGTCAACAGAAACGTGGATATTTAGATCTGTGGCTGAATTAACCTGAACTGGCCTTTCCCCACAGTTCTTTGTCTTGGATGTGTACCACAGCGATGGCACCCCGCTGACAGAAGACCAGATTTACATGCAGTTGGAGAAGATCTGGAACTCTTCTTTGCAGACAAACAAGGAGCCTATTGGCATCCTCACGTCACAGCACCGCAACACCTGGGGGAAAGCCTATAACAACCTCATCAAGGGTGAGCAGAGCAAGGAGAAAAACGTAAAGTATATTCTCTTTTTTAGAATAAATCTAGCCTAAAGCTAATGCCAACCCCACGAGGAATTCTAAGTAGTGACAACAAGACTGTCGGCGCATCCGCATGTAATCGCATCCCCACCCCTCCCCCATGCAGTTGCTAGTAGCGTATAACCCGTCAAATCAAGGAGAACACAGAGGAATAAAAAAACAAAACATGATGGACTCTTCAGAAGAAGTAGTTATCTTGTAATTTGTATGTCCACTTTGCCGTTGTTCTTTCTCTTCGCCGTTGTTCTTGAAAGTCGCCGGACTACACCATTTTGTAAACATACTGCCACACTGACAAATACAGAGTTTTTTTTAGGAGTTGATAGGCTTAGTTAGGCTTAGTATTTGAGAGAAAAATCTGTCGGTGGGGCGGAGGGGGAATTTGATCTTGAAAGCTGTTATATCCCTCCTCAGATAAGACAAATAAGGAGTCAGTCCGTGCCATCCAGAAAAGTATCTTCACCGTGTGCCTGGATGCCCCGATGCCACGGATGTCAGACAAGCTGTACCCGAGCCGCGTGGCTGCCCAGATGCTGCATGGAGGAGGAGCTCGCTGGAACAGCGGCAACCGCTGGTTTGATAAGACATTACAGGTGAGTTTGAGACCGACGACTTTCCATTGACAATAGAAAGCCAAAGTCACGCCCTTTTACTTCCGGTCCATGGGACCTATCTTTCGGAAAAAAAATATGAACGGGAGTGAACGGGGAAAGACAAATTATGTTTTGATCCCGTGGGAATTGAGCCATGAATTACACACATGATGTTCGTCAGTTTAACAGATAATTTCGCACATCAAGAAAGTCTCAGTTTATTGTTAAACTGTTGCAGTATAGGACTGTGAAAATACGTAATTAGAAAGACTACACACTTCACAGTCGCATGGATGACTTCTCGCTGAAGTTACGATGTCTGTGTGTATCGTACCGGGGGATGTACCTTGCTTGTTCTTTTGCTTATCTGCTGAAAACCCTTCACTGGATAAAACACATCGGGTAAGACAATGTTACATGTGTTGTGGAACTGAGCTACGCTAGCCAGCTAGCAAGTTGAGCATCGAGCTAGGTGACGTAAATTGTGTGAGACGAGAGATGTAGTTCACTGAGCGGTTTCACACAAACTAAGTGGTCACACGACAAAGCTACGGCTAACAGAGACTTTCTTCGGTTGAAAAATTGTCATTTAAATTGACGAACATCATATTTGTAATCCATGGCTCAATTCAAACTGGATCAAAAAATTATTTGCCTCTCCCCCCCTTCATATTTTTTCCGAATGAAGGTCCCATGAGGTCCACCGGAAGGGGAGGGACTTTGCCTCTCTATGATCAACAGTACCACGATAATGGTCTGAGAATTTCAACGTGTTTGTCAATCGTCCTCAGTTCATCGTTGGTGAAGACGGTACATGTGGACTAGTGTATGAACATGCACCTGCCGAGGGTCCACCCATTGTCTTTCTCATCGATTTCGTTGTTAGATACATGTAAGTTTCTGTCCATTTTTAGAAGAGTGTTATCCCCTTATTTTGAAATGAACTCAAATGAATAGACTGCAAGTGTTTTCATATTTTCGTAACAGGCGGAGAACTGAAATAGTTCGCTCTCCCATGTTTCCCCTGCCCATGCCTCTGAAACTGCGCTTTAACATTACACCTGAGGTCAAGAGAGACATTGAGAGAGCCAAACAAAATATGAACATGTAAGTAAAGTGCAGTTATGATTGTGATTATTATCGTCTGGTCTTTGCTGTCAGACAATTTTGTTGTTTAACTCACTCTTTTCTTTGTTTCATCAGGATGGTGCATGACTTAGACGTGAAGGTGCTTATGTTTTCTCATTTTGGAAAGAATGTGCCAAAGCAACATAAGCTGAGTCCAGATGCCTTTGTGCAAATGGCTCTGCAACTGGCCTATTTCAGGTAAGAAATCCTTTTTCGTAATCGAAAATGATGCTGGACGAACACATTATAAGTGTATTACATGATATGTCCTGTGTGCTGTTTTTGAATCCCAGGATGTATAATATGTGCTGCTCAACGTATGAGAGCGCATCGTTACGGATGTTCAAATATGGGCGAACAGACGCAATCCGTGCAACTACTGCGGACTCGTTCAAATTCGTCCAGGCAATGCAAGACCCAGCTAAACAGGTACTGAGACACCACTCAATTTCACAATAAATGTACAATTTAAGGCACGTAAGATGTCTTACAGAGCAGTAATTGTTCCCAACAGAACGCAGAGAGGCTGGCGCTGCTGCAGGTTGCCGTTCAGACACATAAGGAGCACACGTACAACGTGAGAACTGGTATTCATCAACATGAAACACCATCTGATTATTCTCAGTTCTACACATTCAGCTTTTAATTTGTTTTAGGCAATCTATGGACAAGCCATAGACAGACACCTCCTCGGGCTAAGGTTGCTGAGTATTGAAGAGCTGACCTCCATGCCTGAGATATTCATGGATACCTCTTTTGCTGTGGCTCATCATTATAATCTCTCCACCAGCCAGGTATATTTGTTTCTGAGAAAATCAACAGTCTTATTATTATTATTATTATTATTATTTCTGAGCAAATGATTATTTGTCGTCGTATTTCTTTGCTTGCACTCATCTCTCCCGTCTCTTTCGGACTCGTCCAGGTTGGCTCCAAGACCGACTGTGTGATGTGCTTTGGTCCAATGGTGCCAGATGGCTACGGAGTGTGTTACAATCCCATGGATGAGCACATCAACATCGCCGTCACGGCCTTCAACAGCTGCGAGGAGACGCACGCTGCCAAGTTTGCCCAGGCTGTAGAGGATGCTCTGTTGGACATGAGAGCTCTCCTGGAAGACACAGCTCCAGCCAAGCAGTGATCCCACACAGGAGCCCGACGTGGCGTTCGGGTCCCACCGGGCTGTACAGGAGCTGGAACTGAACCGGTGCCGGAGTCGCTGGCAGAATGCCACGCTGACAGAGACACACAATGTACTGAGTGTGCTGGAGCTGAGTAGAAACCCGTTAACAAAGCTTTGTGAGAAGTGCAATGTGTGATATTCTTTATGATGGAAATTCTATATTTTAATATATTGTGTTATATATAAACTTTAAATGAACATCATTTGCTGATTGCCATAGTATAAATGTTTATTTATACTATGCATGTCCCTGGTGCAGTCCTCAGAATGATACTGTCCTCGCTTGGTGTTTAAAGATTTTGAGTGCTTTTGGTTTGTTAATTATTTATTTTGGGTCGGAATTATTTACCACATAGGAATAAAAACCAAAAGTATCTTGTTACAGTAAAGTTTTTCTACTCAGCAGAATAGAAGTTTTGCTAACAGTGTTACAAAAACATCAAGGATTGTAAACTAAATAAATGTTTAACGTAAATTTCAAATCTCCATCGAGATAGCTTATATTTAGTATAAAAGACGCATAAAGGAATATTCAGCTCTGAAGATCCCTTTGGAATGCAGGTAATCTCCATGAAATTCAATCTCAGCCATGTTTCCAGAGGAGTGCCACTGAAACAGCTGTTGGCCTTTAAACACGTTGGTCTTTAAGACGTCCATGTCCCGGATCTGAACAAAAAACACAAGACAAAATAGTGCAGTAGTTATTACAGTTGCACTTTTCTTCCTCCTAGTTAAAGTATACAGTATATTGAAACTAGTGTTAAAGGACAAATGCAGCGCAAAGTAAACCTAGGGGTTAATAACACGTGTACCGAGTCGACCGTTCTCTGGGACACGTTTTCATGCTGATCGAATGTGACCAGTTTTAGCGCCAACCGCTAATTAGCTTATAACGCTAGTTGTCGGGGGACAGGGGTAAAGTAAAAAGAAATCGCTATTTCTATACCACTAACAAGGCTCAAAATAGCCAGGTGAACGACGAACGCCGTGCTTGAGCTATGTTACTGGTTACTGGTTGCACGCCGTTTGTCGTTCGACTGGTCATGACTGTTTTCCTAAGATGGCGTGTATACGTCACCGGTACTATCTTTCTGAACTATCTTTTTATTAATAAACTGTCTGTACACGTACAAAGTTCTCAGTGCTATGGTTTACATGCAGGGACCCTCATTATGCTACCGTGGAAGTGTGGTGCTATTTTGAGCCTCGTTAGTGGTATAGAAATAGCGATTTCTTTTTACTTTACCCTTGCCCCAACGACTAACGTTATAAGCTAATTAGCGGTTTGCACTAAAACTGGTCACATTCGATCAGCATGAAAACATGTCCCAGAGAACGGTTTACTCGGTACACATGTGTTATTAACCCCTAGGTTCATTTTGCGCCGCATTTGTCCTTTTAAAAAGCTTGTCCGCACCATGATGTATGTAGACTGGGAGTTAGTGGAGTTGAACACTAATCCTATGTGCAGCGCTTGGATTCTGATCTTCACCAAGGGAGGGGCGTTGATGAGGACTCGACAGGTGTGGTTAGTGTTGGACGTTGTTGGATTCTCGAAGACACCAGTTGGGGAAAACAGCTGAATGTCACAATCTGTGGGCCAAAGACACGGTACATTTCATCTGAACACCTGCACAGTCAAATGCAGTCCAATGCCTGGCAGTGACTATTACATTTGAGAAGCTCAATATGGTTAATATTTATTGAGGCTGGGTCAGGTGCTGATTCAACTAGTTATTTTTATTTATTTATTTAAAAAAAATTTGGGGGCATTTTAGGCCTTTATTAGACAGGACAGCTGAAGACAGGAAAGGGGGGAATGACGTTCAGCAAAGGGCCGCAGGTCGGAATCGAACCTGCAGCAAGAACTGGGCCTCTGTGTGGGGCGTACGCTCAGTTAGGTGAGCTATCCCAAGCGCCCCACTTCATTTTTTAGGCAGTTAAAAGTGCTAAAAGGTTTTCACCTCCAAATGTATAAGAGATGAAGGGGACAAAATAAAAGCACAGTACAATTCAACACAACATAAGCCGCTTTCCGACCAAGTAGTTACTCTGATGTACGAGACCAGTCTGAGAGACCTCCAGCTTACTTCGGGGTCTCTGAGCATGACTGTCCGAGCGACGAGCTAGCGGCCGGGGCAGGCACAGGTGCCTGCTGGCTGTTGCCTCATTTCATGGAGCTTCTCAACTCCGAAGACTGTGAAGCAAATTGTCAATTTGGCATCAATTAAAAGGGAACAGTGAAAAGACCCTGCCCTGAAGTAGGAGCTGAAAGAGTTACAGGAACTGTGTTCTGAGGAACTTAAAAATCCCCAAATTTGTCCAGTCGGAACACGAGAAAAAAAGGGTTCTAGGAATTTTATGTTCTAGGAACTGCAAAAATCCCTCCGGTCGGAAAGCGGCTATAAACTATTGTAGCTGAGTCAACGCCACTCTGGCAATCACAACAAGGAAAGAATATCTGGTTACACTTTACTTGAAGGTATCTACATAAGAGTGACGTGACACTTTTAGTTAGTGTCATTCGGTTTTTGTCATGACAAGTTAGGGTTAGGGTTAGGGTACATGACTGTGTCATGACAGTGTCATATGTTCATGACAGTGTCATGGCACTCTTATGTAGATACCTTCAAGTAAAGTGTTACAGAATATTTCCGGCTTAGCTATATTTTTGGCTTGACTATTTATTGCAGGGCTTTTGTATCGGATTGCATTAGACTGTGCAAGTGTTCATGATATTGCATACATCTCTCTGCAACCTTTATGTTGCAATAGGCTCAAATATTGGGCTCAATTCACTTATACTTGCATCCATTCCAAAAAGCAAGGAAAGCCTATTTCACAAATCATCATCCACTCTTCTGAGTTATAGGAAACGTCAGCCTTTTGGATTGCAAAAAACCCCCAAAAAAATCCATCATGCCACCCCAGCTCTGCACAAGCATTTCTTACCCCGATGGTGGCTCTTCTTTGTGTTTTTCTGTGAAGTGTAGGTGAACACGACCCCATTCCCTGGGGTGAGCAGATTTTGACGCACCAGCAGGACGTTGGTTCTGGTGGTCAGTTCGCTTCCCGCTACCTGCTCACACTTCTTCACAACTGCCAGTCGGTCAAAAAATGCTGCATATTCCTCTGTAGGGGCACGTGCACGGAGTTTGTTTAGCTGCACTAGTTACGACACGGGAAAATATCCTTTTATGTTTTTGATAAAACTTACTTTTTCTGCAGTTCAAGGAGCCAGATTCCACTTTAACACGAATGACCTCATCTAGGGGTCGACCTATGGATACTGTGCAGCGGCCGGTCGTGTCTTTCAAATCCACCGTGCCTGATTCTGACAGGAGTAGCTGTCCACATGCACCTGGTTAAACACAGACACTGTAATGATAATCCTGCAGCTGCCTTCAGCTCTTACTAAGAAAGGATAGTTTATGTGTACTAACTGGGTTTAGGTGTTGGGCTGGTGATTGTAGTGGCCTGTGGGATGCTGATTGCCTCTGTTGGACATGGAGAAGGATGGTCCAACGGGTGCCGTGGCGTAACTGCTGCGGTGACATCTGAGATGGGCAGCACGTCTCCACAGGCGGACATGTAGCATCCCTGGATGGTGATGGGTTTGGGCATGTGCATACAAAACAGAGGGCTGAGGGGCTCCTGCTTAGAGGGGCCCATGCAGGACACAGCTCTGGATTGGATCCCATATCCACAGGGTACTGAACACTGGATGAGCAAGATATCCCAAATAAACAGGATTCACATCAAAGAAGAAGAAACAATTAGCACAATGTGTAAATATAGGATTGCATGTCTGGCAACAAGGAGAGGAGTCCTTTTTTCTACGCTTATTAATTATTTCCATACAATACAAAATTTATTTGGTGTTACATTTTTATTGCGTGGAAATGCAGTGTAAGTGCAGATTGATTTGAAAAGTCTGGCACAGTCCTTTAAAATGGGATGCTGACTCAATATTGAAGGTAGTAATCCCAAGCCACACAAATTGAGCAATGAGAAAGTTTCCCACTCATTTTATATAATATACATAATCTTATCTAGTGATTGTTTTCAATGTGGAATAATTTCCTCGATTAATCAATAATTTTCTCTAGTAAAGGTCTAGATATAACGAAAAATGAAATCACAATTGTTTGTTTGGGTCCAGAAGCTGACGATTCTCTTTGTACTGATATAAAACACAGAAAACTCACATTTGAGAACCAGAGAATGGTTTACATTTCTGCTCGAAAACGTATTTAAATGATTAATAGATTATCAAAATTGTTTGCCATTTATTTTCTGTCAATCGACTTGACGATCAACAACTAATTGTGTCATCTTGAATGTGATCTAATCTTTATATTCCGATCCGTGTGCCTCCTGTGAAATGTACCTGGCTCCACGGTTTCACCTCCCATCTAAAGGTGCAGACCTGCACCAGGCAGGGCACTCTGGTGGCTGGTTTGACAGCCGCGTGGCAGCTCTCCTCCGGCACCAA
The DNA here is from genome assembly GCF_004354835.1 of Perca flavescens. Taxonomy (NCBI): domain Eukaryota; kingdom Metazoa; phylum Chordata; class Actinopteri; order Perciformes; family Percidae; genus Perca; species Perca flavescens. The sequence goes on from NC_041335.1 coordinate 12,032,972, forward strand.
ACTCTCCGTGCCATAGACGAACTGGACACAAGACACAGTCCTCTGAGCTACACCCAAATCACAGGACGCCGAGCAGGGCGATGTGTTGAATACCTTCCACCTGGATGGATGACAGTGGTATTTAAATCATTTTACCTTTGCAACATTTTTTTTTTTATTTTAGATGGGTGTTATTAACCTTGCTGGGCAGCTGTAGTCGTTACATGAAACCACTGCTGTGGGTTTGGGAAAGTCACCGCACTCTGAATCCTCCACCACCTCCTCCTCCTCCTCCTCGCCTTCTGTTTCTCTGGCACAGTACAGCACCCGGTTGGCCACCCCTCCTCCACACGTTACACTGCAGACTCCTTGCTTAGAGCGCCACCTGGTTGATATAACAAGCATTTTGCTGCTGTAATTTTCAAACCCTTATTTCAAGCCGCATAACTTATTTCTCTATAACGGTAGTCTTGCATTGCCAGACCTATCTCAACAACACTGTGGAGTAAGGACTGGTTACACCACACATACATTCTGGGACAGGAGAACCAATCACAATCGTCTTGGGCGGTGCTAAGCTCCGGATGCAGCAACTGTGCACACAATACAGTAACGTGAGCAATTTAAACCTCCCAGTTAGAGAGTAAATGCCGCAAACATATTCTTTGTAAATCTTTACAATCATTCCCCGAAAAAACACTCCCCTTAATGCACGATCCAAGTTTTCTTCAAAATTAGTCATTTTCAGTGCGTAGCTTGCTAGCTCAGAGGTTCTCTCTTTTTTGAATAGGGTTGGGCACAAATCTGATTCCAATTCCAATTCTTCCCTTCGATTCCGCTTCTCATCGATTCTCCATTCCGATTCTTTGAGGGGTGGAGTTGAAACGGGTCACATGCCTATTTTCACAAATAAGAGGAAAGTTTTATTTTGATTCAAAATGGTGGTTTGTAGTTTTACAGGACTTTTTCAATGTAAAATAAAGCCACACTAGAGCACCGCTTACTGTGCTCCAAGGCTGCACCACAACAAGCGCCTGGCCGCCTCGGAAACCAAAACTCGAGCATTTTAAATTGGGATTTCAAACCAAATCCTTCAAATGATTCCAAATGATTCAAATAAAGAAACAATTCTACTGGGATCTTAATTTTTGAAACGATTCCAAGTAGGAATCGGTTCTCGATGCCCAATCCTAAAAGCGAACAGAGTTTAGGAACGGCAACACACAGAGAGTGGAAGGTTTGGATACATGCTGACACGTACTGACATTAACACCGTATGTTATATGCATGTCAAGCATGGGGGTCTCACATGGCGGGGCAGGGAGATGTGTTGCATGCCTCAGACTGTGGAGGAGGTTTGGTAGAAGCATCGCAGTGGACGTCAGTCACCCTCAGTCTGGTCTGGTGGTCCACACAGGAGAACCACACCTGCAGGGTTCCTACGTAAGCATCAGGCTTTTGTTTTGGTACCGTATCTGACGAGGACATGCTGTTTCTGAGTGATGGTGAGTATATTTGTTTCACTTACCGTTGGCGCAGGTCTTAGAGCACTGGCTGATAACAGGACTCCAGACATACACAGGGGCCTGTCTAGAGCGTGGCGACACACCAGACTTCAGCATGGGCTGTTCCTGGTCAAGAAAGACAACGTTGTCACCAAAGCACAGTTTGGACCCGTGACGGCAGGCGGTATTACTGCAGCAAGACTTTAATTCTGCTCAATTGGAAGAATGCATACAAGCCACAACTCACAGAATGGGGTAAATTTATGACAGAGACTGCTTCCTATGAATACTCAATAGCTAGATTGAACAATGGCAAAGGGAAATTTAGCCAGGTATGGGATCAGATCATGTTATGTATTAAAGGCGTACTGCTATAAAAAAAAGGTGTGAAATTGTAGATTTGATTCAATTACAAGAGGTGCTGTTTTAAGGGTAAACGATTTTGACTGTCTTTGCTACTAAGGTTTAGTTATTTACGTTTTTTTTATTTTTTATTATTTGTTCTTTGTGTGTGTTGTTGTTCTTGGATGTATTTTTTCTTCTTTTATTGTATAACTATTGTATGAAGACTATCTGATTGACTGTGTATGGACAGATGTTAATTTAACTGACAAAAAAGAAAGACAATGTTTAGAGATGCTTCACATTTTGAAATTGAAAATTTTACTAATTTTTTATTTTTTACTTTACCTCTCCCTCAGATTCCCATCCAATGGGACAAACATCTACCACACAGGGCACAGAATCAGGTGGTTTGATCTGCAAAGAACAAAAGCTGTGATCCACTTCAACATCCTGACCGTCTTCGGGCCGGACGCACGACACGATGCGTCTCGCTTCTCCCGGCCCGCACACTGCTGAACACTCTCCGGGCTCTGACACGCGCCATCTTGTAAACACAAAAAGTGGCTTTCATTTTTCTTTTCTTTCTTTTTTTTAACTCCTAACACATGAAATCCTGCACATTCTGCGGCCATAGGTAGTTATTTGACCCATGCACTCTTGGTAAATAAAATAAATAGCTGGGCACCTAATGCTCAACAGTACAGTGTAGCCTTTATACCTGGCAGGGCAGTGTTGCAGGTTACATTTTTCAACGGTATTTGGAGCTGTATCAGGTGGGCATTTCGAATCTGGAATTTTTTTCACTTCGGCTCCATGTTTCTGAACACATCTTACAGGACGCACTCTCTCTCCTCCACCACAGGAGGCACTGCAAGGCCCAAACATCCCCGTATCCCACCTGTAAAACAGTTCATTATTCACGTATAACCGTTTGTGCTGAGCTGCATGTGTATGTGAGAGGAACAGTGTTGTGTGTGTGAACCTGACCTGGGGGGACAGGGTGAGAGCTGACAGCTTGTGTGGAGTGGTACCGGGGGAGGAGTCGTTTCACAGTTGTGTTCCTCCAAATGGTTGTTGGTATCTGCATCCACACAGACATATACATGCTTCTGTACACCTGTTAAAAAGTCAATATGTGTAGAAAGAACACATTACTTCATGAAACACAAAATGTTTCAAATGATTGCATTTGGTGTGCTGTGTGTTGATCATTTAGTAATCAGTTCAGTTGACATTTGGTGGCATCTGCTTCTGAAAACGTGTGATCAGAGCAACGGCTAAATTAATTTGGTATATTCGCTGCAGTGTCCTTATAATAGACAGACACTGTAAGTATGGGATAAAAGCTTGCTCAATAAGGTCAATATTGCTGCACATTATCATACAAATGCCTCATCTTATTTTGGCTCCTACAACAAAAGAGCTAAGACTTTAATGTGCAATCAGCCTGGGCATTTTTAATGACTTCTGCCATCAAATACATTATATTATATTAGGTTGTGTTTACTCTTTGTGCTTTTCCATATAACTTGTGATTAATAGTTACTTACCTGATCCACAGGAGACAGAGCAGGGTGTTGTGTGGACAGCCCATTCGCCTTTAGGTGTAATGTCTGTCAACTCACTGTTTCTGGTAGGTACGTAGAACTGGTAGCTAATGTTTGGATTAGTTTTCTCTCCGTATTCTTTCCCATATTTGCGATACACCTGCAAACAGAATCATAATTATAACAGTCAGATGGTATTTATTATTATGGTTTGATTTCTGCTGAGTATTTCTTCTTAACGTTGTGTAAAAATGTAACGTGTGAAAAGCTCAATTTTTCAGTTTTCAAATGTTGGAGAAAGTCTAACTCTTGAATATATTCAATTCATTTCCCCAAAAAGATGAAGTTTTTCTCTCCTGACCTGTATGTTTATCTCTTGTGACAGCGGCCCTGGCAGCAGCAGCTCCTCCATCTCAGGCAAAAGGTCAGGGGTCAGGTGGAGGCGGTACTCGAGGCGGTTATCATCCAGTGGGGAGGGGTGGGTCATATTCAGCGCCATGCTTCCCGTCCCGGACACAATGTACTGACCCCCAACCACTACAGCTGCGGGTACAAATGTCGAAAACAACTCCAGGTTTTAGTTCCTGTTAACTCTGTTGCAGAAACGTAAATCTTCAGTAAAGTGACGATGCTTACCCATGTGAGTGAACAGAGGTGTCCTGTTGACAATCTGGACCTGTGTGGCATTCACTGGCAGAGAGAGGAAGGTGGTGTACTCTGAAACAGAGAGAATGAATCGAAACTCATGGAATACAGCGATCAGGGCTCAAACTATGAGTACGAATTAATCTATTGATTCTTTTTGCTAATTAATCAGTTCATTTCATCTAAAACAAAAATCTAAACAATTGTTGTCAATTAATTTTCTGTCATTGAATGTGTTTAATAGCTATATGCTGTTGTTTGCTACCTCTAGCCTGACCACCAGTGTAGGAGTCCGAGATCAAACTGCAGGATGATCCATCTCCACCACACAGCCCGCACACATCCCTCACTTCCCCAGAGCGCAGCACACCATCACAGCCAAACAGCTGATCAGAGACAAACAGTACATTTAATAAGGTGGGAGAACTGAGCCCGACCGATATATTGTTGGGCTGATATTAGGCATTTTCCAAATTATCGGTATCTGCATTTATAATGGCCGATAAATGAATATTTAAAAAATAAAATAAAAACGGACAAAACACCCTTCAACCATGTTATGAGTGTTGGCATAGTTTGTCCCCCAGAGGGCGCTCTACAACGTCCCTGTTGGCAACACTCGTGTTTAACCTTTTAAGTTTCATATCTTAAAGGGATGCGCCACCGTTTGTTGAAATAGGGCTCATCACGGTCTCCCCTAGCTGTAGATAGGTGGGCCAACGCATTTTTTGTGCATGCACTGTTTTAGACCGGTGCAACACCGGCAGCGCTGTCGCTAGTTAGCTTAGCGTAGTGAATGGAATCCTATGTTGCCGGTTAGCATGTTGTGAGTAAAAGTGAGCCAACAAAAGACAAAAAAACAACTTAATTACTTGCACAGAGACAAAAAATGTGTTGGCTCACCTATCTACAGCCAGGGTAGACCGTGATAAGCCCTATTTCAACAAACGGTGGCGTATTCCTTTAAGTTTGTATTTTTATACATTTTATTTATCAGAACTTTAATATATTTTGATGTCCCTCTGTTCTGTTGTGACAATTAAACAAACAAGTGTATTTTTAAACTGCATTATCATATTATTTCAGTGAGGACTCATAAATAACTACAAATAACTAATGTTAGAGAAATCTGTTTATGTTTTGTTACGCGTTTCTGGATTTATTTATTTTTTCAAATATATATCGGCTGATATATCGGAATATCGGATTTTTAAATCACCAAATATTTGTATCGATATCGGCCTTAAAAATCCTTTATTGTTTGGGCTCTAGAACTGACTGTTTAAAAAAAAGTGTAAAAGAGAGAGACTGCATCTGCTCTGTCATCTACGTAGTCTTCTTTACCTGGCATTTCCCTCTTAGACAAGCGGCTGTTGAGCCAAAGGGAGGCTGGCTGTCTGACTCACAGCGAGTCCCATCCACAAACTGAGAGCCACGGCTCACTAGGAAGTTTTCTCCTTTTGACTCGCACATATATCTGCACTGCTCATCCCCTAGTAACGATGAGAAGATAAAAACACATGTCAGAAATAAAGGTTTTGTCCCTTTACAGGTGGAAAAATGTCTTTAGGCCCACCTTGTGCAAGGCCTATAGCAGGGATCCAGGTGTAGAAGGAGGCAGTGTTTGGTAGCAGGTAGAGGGGGAGGAGGTCTGTTTGGGAACACTGCTCTGCTATGAAATCCAGCTGGGTGCGCTCACATGGCTGGAACATGTGTGGTAAGAAAAAGAAAAACAGGAATTCTTTTTTTTTTTTTTTTTTTTTTTTTCTGGCCTGATGATGGTTTCTGTTTGCACATTCAGCCCCAAACCAATATAGAGGCATTCAGGGCTCACTTTGCCCCAGGCTGAATAAATTCTTTGCCCCTAATTATCTACGTTGTTCCATGTCAAAACCGTCAATGCTTCTGGTTTTGGAAGCTTGTTATGGGAGCACAGTCTGCAAACTGCCACCAAAAGATCTTTAAAAAGCAGTGGTGGAAGACGTATTTAGATATTTTACTTCAGTGAAAGTGCTAATACCACACTGTGAAAATACTTCACTACAAGTAAAAGTCCTGCATTCAAAACCTAACTTGAGTAAAAGTATGTAAGTATTATCAGCTAAATGTACTTAAAGGTCCCATGGCATGAAAATTTCACTTTATGAGTTTTTTTTAACATTAATATGAGTTCCCCCAGCCTGCCTATGGTCCCCCAGTGGCTAGAAATGGCGATAGGTGTAAACCGAGCCCTGGGTATCCTGCTCTGCCTTTGAGAAAATGAAAGCTCAGATGGGCCAATCTGGAATCTTCCCCTTATGACATCATAAGGGGAAAGGTTACCTCCCCTTTCTCTGCTTTACCCGCCCAAAGAATTTGGCACACCCATGAGAGAGAGAGAGAGAGAGAGACACCATGGCTGGCAAACAAGCAAAGCATGGCAGTTGGTCAAGGAAAAGGTTTTCTGTCAGCGAAGATTTGTCACAGCTCTTTGACAGTGAAAGTGACATAGAGGAGAATGTGTCCGAGACTGAGGATAATGTTGAGGAGGATCCTGATTATGAGGCATCCTCCTCTGAAACAATGAGATGCTTGGGGTTAACCCTTCTGTTGTCTCTCAACCACCAGCAGACACGTTACTTACAAAAATGGAAAATTATTATTGTCCCTCTCTCCACTTGAATGACAGGGTAGACTTAGTGCTGCTAATGTAATAAAAATGATTCCAGGCCCCACCAGATACGCTGTCAGCCATGTCCACGACATAAAAATAGCATTTGAGCTTTTCATGACACCATCAGTTGAAAAAGATATACTTGAGATGACAAATTTAGAGGGAAGTCGTGTGTATGTGGACAGTTGGAAAGATGTGTATGTGACAGACCTCCATGCCTACATTGGGTTGCTCATTGTCAACATTTTCCAGTTGCCAGTTTAGGCTATCAACATAATAATTTGGTAAAAGTTTTTTAATTACCAACATTTTCTGGAGGTTTCAAGTTCCTGGGGTCAAATTGACCCCAAGGATAACAGATGTTAGTAAATTTGAGGATAACAGGAGGGTTAATATGTATGTTGCATTTTACTTCTGTAGATGTTTATGGTTGTGCTAATGTTAACTCATAATATACTGTTGGGTAGTTTAATCTATAGCAATGCATCATATTCTATAAGATCATCATATTTATGTAGCGTCACTGTCCTGTGAGAATCATGGATCTTTAAAAACTCAAAACAGCCCTGTTTTCAGCTTTGTGACGATGCATTTTTTTGCTGATCCAAGAGGCTTTTTAAAGGATTGATTTAGCTTAAGAAGTAGGAGAATTTTCTCAACACATGAGGGCCACGTCATCCTTCAGTTTATCACAACCATTTAACATCACCACATCTGGAGATACATGGTTTTCACTGGACAGGAAAGGGATACAAATCTGTCATCTGAAAAGTAACTAAAGCTTTTAGACAAATGCAGTGGAGTAGAAAGTACAATATTTACCTCTGAGATGTAGTGGAGTAGAAGTATGAAGTTGCATAAAATGTGAATACTCAAGTAAAGTATAAGTACCTCAAATTTGTACTTAAGTACAACTCTTCAGTGAATGGATATATCACATTTCACCACTGATAAAAAGAAGTGGGACGATTCTGGGTACAGTGATCCACTGAGTAAATATGATTGACCTACTGTACTGTATGGAGGCCCAATGTAAACAGTAAGAACTTACCTGCTGGTGACAAAGTTCAGCTTCAATATCCAGCCCCTCACAATCATTCCCTCCAAAAGCAGGTCTGAAAAATTAGACATGACAAAATGTTATGGTAAAGAGTCATGTACAGTGTAAGCCGTACACTTTGGGACAGCCTTATCACATATACAAAGTACAGATCAGTCAGACAAGTCACTTTGAAATGTTTATTATAAGAGCAGAATATTGTGTTTGGCGGCCAGATTCCGACCTCATCACTCCCCGCAGTTTGGGTTTACAGGAGATATTGGGGAGTGATGATAAAGTAGCTTCCCCCTGGCCGGAGCCTGCAGGTGCATGCTGGGGTGGTGGTGGTGAGGCTGAAAGCAGGCAGCGATACAGGTGCAGGGCAGCAGCAGCAGCATTGACAAGGCAGAGATGGGGGAATGTTCAGCTTAAATAGACCGCCAAATTGAGAGGGTGTGCTAGGTAAATGATACGGAGAGTGAGGCATGTCACGTGTGCGTCCAGCGGTGCCGCTCGAGTTGACTGCCTGAACTAGCTCGCAGGCGTCGCCCCATTTACAGGATCTTCAGCACCGACTACGATTTCATCACATTTGTTACCTTGGGTTATTGCATTTCCGTGTACGGTGAGTGACTCCCCCACCACATGTCCGTGAGCAGGGGCAGAACTCGGACCAGTTGGACCAGGAGCCATGCACCACCACAGAGGAGCTGAGCTCATTTGCAGACACACAACGCCCCTTCAGACACCACTGGGAGACAGGAATGCAACTCATGAACAAACATGCCATGGCCTCCTTTTATTGAGTAACACTCAAATGATTCAGTGGAAGAATGATTGCACCAAAATGACTGATGACGGAGCAGTACCTGATGAGGTGCACACTCTGTCCCGTCCAGCAGTGGGACCAGGAGACGTTTGCAGGAGCTGTTATCATCTGGGTTAATGTGACACGACAGGACACGGCAGGCTGGCTGATGGAAAAGCAGACCAATATTGCAAACATGACTAAAAGAAGTGGTATATTTTTGATGTGATATGCCACCTGGTGGAATCAAGCTGCTATTACAGATGACTTACCAGGTCAGGATTGGTGAAAGAGCAGGCTCTTGCAGTGCTACCAAAAGCTATACGGCACTGGTCATCAACTCCATAGTATAGGCCAGGCTTCCAGTCTTGCAGCGAGCCTCCCAGTGCAGGCAGGTCCTTTACACATTCAGCTTTCCCTTCACTGGGAACATTAAAACAAGAGACATCTCATTTTCAAGTCAGGACTACAGCCGATTTGTGTCACACGTGTAAACTACTTCACACACTGATAGTTCCTATACTTACTGTAAGATGTATTAAGGTTTTAATGAATATCAACTCAAAGCCAGATATTACATTAACCTGTCTCAAAATGTCAAAATGCTCATTTACAGGTCCATATTTGTATTTTAGGTCTATAATAGGACCATGTTTACATGCTTTATTGTTAAAAAACAAATTTTTCTCATACTGTCTTTCTGAATATATCTGCATTCATCTTCTGTCTGAAACGCTCCATTTTAGTGCCTGTGTCTTAAAAGCACCCTACTTGAAAAACCCCAGTCTGCTCTGATTGGTCAGCGTTTCTGGGTCATTCACATCTGCCCTCACTGTGTCTCTGCATCGTCAATGCAGTCGGGGAATGACTATAACGGCACTGTATAGTACATTTGTGACATCACAACCGTACGGGAGCCCTGACAGCCCGTTTAAGGGCACTGTTTCTGAATACAGGGTCTGTGCATTTCTCTGCTGATTGAGCATTTTGATTCTTTCACAGTATGATGAAAGTGATGAATGCACAGCTGATCGGAACAGGTTGGCCCACCTGAAGAATGTGAGCAGCTCGTGTCTGCTGCAGGGAGACCAGGTCAAATCCACACTGTTGTAGCCTCCGTCAGAGGCCATCATGAACCCACTCCTGCTGCAGGTGTTTCCTACTCCGTCATGGTTGATTCCAAAACTGGGTAAAAGTAATTTAAATATACAATATGTTAAATATACTTTATTGTACATTTATATATATATATATATATATATATATATATATATATATATATATATATATATATATATATATATATATATATAATACATATCTCTTAAGGTGTTTATACCATGAAGCAATCTTAATGAATTTCTTAAAAGTTGGTGGTGATATTTCAAGTTTTCCCCATTTTGCAGTGAATACTTGCAAACTTTAGACTCTCCACTCCAGGGATTTGCTTCAATCAGGGTCCAGTATTGTTACTGTTCTACAGTGGAGGATTCAAAGTCACTATAGTCTTTTAACCAAGCTACATTAATTTGCAAAGGGCAATTAAATCTTTTTATGGGTCTGTAATTTCCTTATAATTTATAAGAACTTTCCAGGAATGAGCCATATTCGTTGTTATTAATTATAGGGAACATAGGAATGTCCTTAAAGTAAAAGCGCCATTTCAATTAAGTAAATATTAGTTAATTATATATCTATTATTGGACACTTTATTCTCCATATATATTTAATTAGAAGCTTGTCTGTGTGTTTAACTGACTTGCTGTGAATTGACTAAAAGATCTGTTAAGGCAGCAATTCATTTGAATTATTAAATTGAAAGTGTACCAATTGAAAACTGTCTATACTTTCCCTATAATTAGTCCCAAAGTACATAGGTATTTCCAGGAAGCTTCTTGGAAATTATTCATAAATGACAGACCTGTAAAATAAAGTGTTACCTTATAAGGTTATAAGCTGTAATGTTAACATATATTTAATGTAGATTCACTGGTGATCATGTGTGTGCCTATTTTTTACCTGTGGCCAATCTCATGAGTAATGGTGATCCCCAGGTCAAAGCCTGTGTCCTCTGTGATCACACAGCTCCATTCACTGGAGCAAGCCCCACCCAGCTGCGCTACACCCCTCACCTGGTTGTTCCCATCAGGCAACACCAGGTCATACCTGTTTGTGATAGTAGACATACAGTACAATGGTTTGTTAATTTATTCAATATTAAGAAAACATTTTACAACTCTTACAATACAGCCAGGTTCGTTTAACACACCTTGTAATGTATAACAGAAGATCAGCGTGAAGTGGGTCTGTATCATTTAAGGGATTTATCCTTCTGCCCCAGTCACACACACTTCTGAGAGAGGAGGTAATGTTCGGTGACATTTGGATCTCTGGCTAGAAGAGTGACCACAGTGACAAAAGTCAGGAATTGATAAAACTGAATGTAAGCTTATTCTACCATTGCTTCCATTCAAAATCACCCTAACAGCATTAGCTTAGTACCTATGAATGTTTAAACTACACAAGAACAATTATTTCACAAGAGCTTTAGGGATTTTAAATGACTAATACCATTTATAAGATTATGTTTTTGGATAGGACAGCAGAAGACACGAAAGGGGAGAGACGGGGGGGATGACATGCAGCAAAGGGTCGCAGGTCAGAGTCGAATCCGGGCCTGCTGCGTCGAGGAGTAAACCTCTATATATGGGTGCCCGCTCTACCAACTGAGATATCCGGGCGCCCCAATACTACTCATTTATGAACTTGATTCTACATTGAACGTATAACAAGGAGCCACTTACCTCTGGCTCTGACAGGATAATCATGCGGACCAGGTGCACCCTCATGTTGGCGCCCAGGGCCATGTCTCTCAACAGCTCTGAGGCCTGGGTGGAAATTAGAATATAAGTCAGAAGAATATATTTCAGGATGTTCAGAGTGTAATGGGACTATAGTATTGCAGGGCACTCTATACGTCTGGTTATGTCAACATACAACATCTGAACAGACTTTTCTTTCTAACTTGTGTTGCTTTTACAGTAATTGTCTTCATTATTTATTAATTATGCTTTATTTCAGCCAAAGGGTGCTGTAAATAGTGTTGGTTTAAGTTTGTTCCACTCAGGGATGGAAATAAATTACATTTACTCTCATTGCTGTAACAAAGTTGTTTTTTGTGTACTACAAAGTAATTTTTTGAAAATTAATATTTTTACTTTTTTACTTAAACAATTTTAATCCAGCTCTGTGTCATGTTTGTGTGGGCAGTGGTGTGTTTGGCTTTCCTTCAGTGGCGCAATTCCACTGAGCTTGTAGCAGCTGCTCAATGCGTCGTTTTGTGTTATCCGGCAGATCTCGGCAGACCTCCGCCGCTCAGCTTACCTGGGAGCTTCTTGCACTGAGGCCACCGTTCATCTGCACACACTGCCCACACTACCATGAAACAGAGCTGGATTTAAATCTTCAAAATATGTCTTTAAAGCTATAGTGCATAGTTTCTGCCGCCCCATGAGGAATTCTAAGTAATGACAACAACACTGTCGGCGCGTCCACATGATACAGCCTTCCGTCATCATGCACGCAGTATGTTGGTTTTATGATTGGTAATGAGTTGTGTGCACAGGCTGCAAAATGATAGTATATAGGATATATATGATAGGATATACCACTGGTTTGGACACAAGGACTACTTGGTGTGATGTGTATAGGTTGACAAATGCACATTATTTTGTAGCCTAAGTACATTCTTTGTAGGTCCAAGTAATTTACTTGTACTTGTGTAGAGTAATATAGTACTCTTTCCATCCCTGGTTCCACTACATTTTCCCATACATTTGTTTAAGGCACACAAATGCCAATCAACAGAACGTAGGCTGTTGTGCTTAGACTTACAATGTTGAGGTTGGTGAGGATGTATCGTTCTGTATCCTGCTTGTGGACCTGCTGGACATCAGGCCCTACCACCACCAGCAGTTCTAGATGCGTGATATCAGGCATCAGAGCCGACCGACGCAGTCGCCCACTCACTGTGAACATGGAGAAGACACAGTATAACCATACACCAGTAATCTGCTTCTCTGTATAGTGTTTTACTGTACATATCACACCTAATTACACCATCACAGAAAGATAGTTCTCATTGCATTATGTACAGCATGAGTCTTTACAATTCAGCAATACAGAGACATACCTGAGGCACAAGGAGACGAACCAGGAGAGGAAACTATGTGTCTTTTACTAGAGGGGTGGTGAAAAAGCTTAAAGAGGACACAAACAATTACAATTGTTAGGTCCTTTAAAAACAGCAGCTTTTAGCCTGTATAACCAAATTTAGATCTGTGGCCCAAGAATGAAAACACAAAATGTTTTTAGTGACTGCCATGTACATCCAGTAAAACATAGTTATTGCTCTCTGCAGGTCGTGGGCTTTCACAGGATGATAAACAGTTTAAAGTTGAAGAGTTCAATGTACTTTGCAGATGTCCGGAGCAGGAGAATCACTAACTGCAGTGCTTCTGTTCAACCGCAGCTTTCCACCTACCTCGTCCAATGGAGAACTCATTAGAGCGGCAAAGCCAGGCCACAGTAACAGCAGACAGAGCAGAGTTGTAAAAAACATATTTTCCCCCTTTTTCTGTGCGTCTTTGCCTGCTCTGCTTTAACACCAGGACAATATGTGATCCTCCTCTTCAGCAGGACAGAGCCCAGTCAAAAGGGTATGAGTAACATGTGTTTATGTAAACAGTAGGGACAAAGTTGATGAGTGACACGTTATTTGCTAGTTTTTCCCAAATTTGGGACCAAGAGGACAGCTCTCATTGGTTGTGTTTTTTGTTTGTACTATGACGAATTTGTGTCATTTCTTGCCTTTCGCCACTGACCAATGAAAACTATTACAATCCTTTCAGACTTTTTGTATCTGAAACATTTTGATGATGAGAGACAATCAGCAATGGCAGCTGCCTGCATGATTTATTTAGTCACCAAAATCTACCTTTGGATTTGACCTGTATTTAAATGTAAGCCGTTCACAGCTGCCTCCATTGCTGAATTTATCCCTATTATGTTATGATAAATAATGATGTTGTTTCCTATTGTAGCCTTTAGAGGGCAGACATGGTCCTGTGGTTGGACTGAAAGAAGGAACAGAAGCACACACACACACACACACACACACACACACACACACACACACACACACACACACACACACACACACACACACACACACACACACACACACACACACACACACACTCCTCCACAAGAGTGTAACAAAATATCATCCCTTATGTCCATGGCAGACATAAAACCTTATCTAATGCTAAATTACCTATTTGGAAGGCAGAAGATTCACAGCGGAAACAATAAAACAACCACAGTAAGGCTAAAACTGACAAGCTTTATACTCTGGGTCATTATTATTTGAACTTAACTGGGCCAGATGAAGGGCTTTTCTCTCTAGATTCAAGGATTAGCAGTGCTTTTAAAAAAAATACGTTTTCAATATATCATTATGCTTTATTACTTTCCTTGCTAATGATACAAATGCAGAAAACTGGGCCCAACAGATTGCGTCCTATACTTCTAACACAGCTTGCTTCACATAGGCAACATTTTCCTCCTCCTTCCTGCTATAATGACACAAATCAAATGAAACAACCAGAATGTGTTCCACCTTTTTAGATAAACTCCACAATGTTGTTTCACAGTATTGCCAAAAACGTGTTTTCCCTCTCTTTATTCTCCTCTCATATCCCACTTCCTTCCCGAGGGGGTACAGTTTATCTTCATAAAGCGAGGATTCAAGCCCCATATGCCATTAGTTTGCCAGATATCTGCCTGTTGTCAGTCTGAATTAACAGCTGGGTGTCACAGGCATTACACCAGCATCACTGCTCAACTAAAACCTCAATGCCCTGCTGGATTTACAGAACACAACAGACTGCGTTAAGTATTGTTGGATTCTCATACCCATGTCTGTTTAGAGGAGGGAAGGGATTTTTTATTTATGATCCTACATTATATATATCTAGCCATATGGGATACTCAAGTGGGTACAACAGATGACGCCTCAGGAAAATGTTGTTTGGTTGCAGTTAATGAAGAAGGAGGAAGTTGCTCATGGAACGAAGTTAATCAAAGAAATGCGATGATATCCGTAACTCTGTTCGATAAGGTCACATTTCTTGTCATTTTCAGACTTTGTAATGGGAAGCAACCTACCAGTGTTTCAGTTGAGATGCGTTCACGTAGGTGGCATGAAGGGATTCTCGTTCATCTGCTGCCCTTTGTCATTCCCTCCATCTGTCACACTGTTGTAAAAGATTCATGTGTGCAAGAACTATAAAAGTTCACCTGCCTCTTTCTGACAGCCCATCACTCAAACTCTTTTTTTTTGGTTTTGATAATATATGGAGGATAAGAATCAATGCTAGAATTTGACTGTACTTGTTTGAAATAAATATATTAAGGATGTTCATTTTAGTAGCTGGCATGGGAATCTTGCTTTCCAAGCACAGAGTGACAGACTGAGTAAAAAAAAAAAAAATCAAATATCTTGCTTTTTATCTTGCAAGGATTGGTTAAATCTAGAATGCCTTTCATGTCTGACTTATTGTAGCTGCATTTCTGTTAGGTATGTGACTATTTATAACACTGCCAGAGTGATGGATCAGATGTTAAATAAAAGTTAGAGCAATGCTTAAAAATATCACAACCACATGGTCATAACATCCGTTTTTCGGATACACGGATATTTCTCTCATTCGTTATGTGCTTTGTTTATGTATGAGCGCCTCTGTCGTCAAGTTGTAATATAAGACAACCTGAAAACTCAAGGATATTTCCTCCTGAGTTTTAACTGCCTTCTTGTGTTTTGCTGCTAATTAAGATGAATATTGTGTTGGTATACTGTCAGCTTGGAGATGATGGCTTTCTATCCTGTAATGCAATACTGAGGGTGCTAAAACTCAGGCACTACAAAATATACCGATATTTTAGCACATGTCAGCACATCACGGTGGTGCAAAGACGCTGCAGGGGCATTTAATGAAGCCCTTGTGCTGATGATGATTTAATGATCACGGCGTGTGTGGTTTCTGATAAATGGACAAATGTCTGCAAGTAATTTCACCAAATCGTTTTCAGGGGAAGCGCTTTTGTAAAGTGTTTTTAAAGGAGAAATGACTGTCAGCGTTTGGTGCTCTGCAATGGAAATGACACACTTTATATTAGGATATGTATAGGATTATTAGATACTAAGCAAAAAAAGAATGGCCTTGATTTATAGCACTTTCTTGAAAACATCCTCTCTTGTACAGTTCATTTGTTTGAAGACACAAATATATATATGGCCCGAATTGAAGGAATTAAGATCTACTGTATTGGCCTAAATAGATGGTTGTAAACTGTGCAAATAATGGGTCGTGGGTAATCTGAGTTAAATTCAGATTACCCTAAGGAGTTGAAGAAAAAAAATTATGTTCCTAAAAAGAATCCTGTCTGCTCTGAGGTCTACAGCATAGAGAGGTTATAAACCATAGATATACAACTTGTTCTATATCTATATTATAAACCTTCCATTACTTTACCCAGTTTTGCCATGGCCTCTTTCTTCTGTGCTCAGCCTTGTTTCCTCAGTTCCTATGAGACTACTGTAACTGCACTTGACTGCAATAAGGGACTGCAGGGAAGGGCACTAAATACTAAGGTGGCCAAGCCACACGACCTACATTTAGGTCCAACCTTCCCATGAATGGGCAGAAAGCTCCTATTGGCCTGTAGACTGATAGTGGAGCAGTTGTTAATGGACAAATGCTATAACTGAGCATCTGTTCGCATGCAGCTGAAGGGACCAGAATTTCAATAAGCTGCCCATAAAACGGTCTGATTGCAAAGTTTGGACCCAAGTACAAATAACATGAGTAACAAGCATGGGTAACCAATGTGATAATTTGAGACTTGTGGGAAAAATGACTTGTCCTTGTGAACTTAATGTGGCCTAATAAGTAACCAGTACATGTGAAGACTGCAGAACATTCATCTTTTGCTTCAAAGCAATCCAAATTTCTTTGCTTCTCCTTTAGCAAATGTGTTAGAATATCTGAACTCATTTTTCCTCATTCCCATACTGCAATGTTTCTCAGCCTGCCTTGTGCTCTCCAAATCAGTAATTATAGTAGGCTATGTTTAGATAAACTCAACCTGAATTTTCCGGGTATGCGCTCTCAATTTGACATCCCACTCTCAAGCTTTTAGACTTCTCTTCTAGGACTTGCAAGATACCAGCCAGATGTTTTAAATAATAGCTACTGAAATACCTATTACAACAAATCTTTGAAATATTGCGTAACACTCTTAAAGTGCTCATATTATTCTTTTTGGCTTTTCCCCTTTCCTTTATTGTGTTATATATCTTTTTTGTGTGCATGTTATAGATTTACAAAGTGAAAAAGCCCAAAGTCCACCCCAAAGGGACTTACCATCTCCACCAGAAAACACTGCTCCAAACAGCTCTACAGATAACCGAAGTCACGCCCTTCTACTTCCGGTCCATGGGACCTTAATTCGGAAAAAATATGAACGAGAGTCAATGGAGAGATAATAATTATTTTTTTATCCCGTTTGAATTGAGCCATGGATTTCAAATATGATGTTCGTCAATTTAAAACATTATTTTTCCACCGAAGAAAGTCTCAGTTTATTGTTAAACTGTTGAAGTATAAGACTGTGAAAATACGTAATTAGAAAGACTACACACTTCAATGTCTCATGGATGACGTGAAGAGTTTTTGGAGCTTGACCCTTAAGGTGCAGTAGGTAAGCCTTATAAAACTAATTGTCTGTCATATTTGCTGAAACTGACCCTATGTTCGAGTAGAACTACATGAAGCAAGTAATAAAAAAAAAAATCTGGCTCCTCTGGCACCACCTACAGCCTGTAGTGCGATTTGTAAAAATCTACAGGTCCCTGTTCAGATGCACCAATCTTGGCCAGGGGGGTGTCTAACTGTGTGTCAATCACTGCTCATGCACACACATTCATTCTCCCTTGTGGGGGGAGGGGCATAGGAGAACTTTTGGGCTTTAGCGGAAAGGGAGGAGGGACTGAGAAGTTGTTGATGTTCAAATCTTTGGGCTAAATCCTGGATCTTCCCAATCCTACCTACAGCACCTTTACTAAGGACTACCACTCAGGATATCTAGGCCTCTGCTGCATCAATTTGGACCATTCCTGTTTAATCTCACACCTCTTGTGAGTCCCTCAGCTTAATGAAATTGCAATACTAAATTGCCACAGAGTAGCTGCATCTAAACTATAAATATAGCCAAAATATGCTATCATACATTATTTTACAATAATGCTAACTAATTAGTTAATAGATATCAAACAAAACATGTAAAGTCAACCAGCAGACATACCTAGCTCCCTATAAGGATAACAATTGTCAGAGATGACATTATGCCAATAATATCTATAGCCTTGTCACATAAATGTGATGGCCAATTTGTATAGGATTACGTTATTTAAGTGGATCATACGCATAATTACACACACTGGTGCATTAAGTATAGCTAATAAAAAGGTCAAGTCACTTCAGTCATAACATAATGAAAACGGTAGGGGAGCGCGGGGCACAAAGTAACGCGGGGTTAAATGTAACATGGGTTTTTTAGATGGTTGCACAGGGTAGAACTGGATGTGCTTCAGGGCCAATGTTCAGGGCATGCATAGACAGTATATAATGGACCAATAGACCCCGTTGCTCTGGACGGAGACCAGTGAAGGCTATTAGAAGCACTTTTCCGGTGATGGCCAGCTTTACTGCGCAGCCTCCAACTGAGAGAATGTGACGTGAGCAACGTGTCTGAAAGTTGTAAGTCTTCTGGTAGCTGTGCCAAGAGAAATCTCAATCATTCCCAATCTTACAGATACGGAGAGTGTAGGTGGATGTAAGAAGATAACATGGGCACAGGCTAATTATTGCTAACTAACATGCTAGTTAACATTAGTAATTAAACCTAAACAGCTCATGTAAGTCAAAACTGCCTGCGAGCTTCTCCTGTACTATACGGTAATTCCTCTACTATGCTACTGCTACGGAGCCATAACGTGAGGTACAAGGTAATGGAGCCTTTTATACATTGTCGTGTTTCTTTCGAACTAAACAACGGACAAATAGAGTCTTCAAACATTTCTGATGTAAAGATATTCCCAGTCAAGTGACGTAAAAAAAAAAATGGCGGTCAGCGGAATGCTAACAGGAGGTAATGGCCAGTTAGCAACAAAATGGCGCCATAGATGGCTCGAGTTCTGAAGCGAAGCTTACCCAAGGGGCCTTGGGTGGCTTCGCTTCAGAACTCGAACCTCCGATGGCGCCATTTTGTTGCTACTGGCGATCACCTCTTGTTAGCATTACACTGACCGCCATTTTTTTTTTTACGCCACTTGACTGCTAATAACTTTACATCTGAAGCGTTTAAAGACTCTATTTGTCCATTGTTAATTTCTAAAGAAACACGACTATGTATAAAAGGCTCCATTACCTTGTACCTCACGTTATAGCTCCGTAGCAGACGTTTTTGTAAAAATAAGCTAACGATTGTGTCATAACCAAGTGACTTACTGTCGCACAGTAGAGGAATTACCGTATAGTACAGGAGAAGCTCGCAGGCAGTTCCGACTTACATTAGCTGTTTAGGTTTAATTACTAATGTTAACTAGCATGTTAGTTAGCAATAATTAGCCTGTGCTTATGTTATCTCCTTACATATACCTACGCTCTCCGTCTCTGTAAGATTAGAAATGATTGAGATTTCTCTTGTCACAGCTACCAGAAGACTTACAACTTTCAGACACGTTGCTCACGTCACATTTACGTTGTCTCTGTCAGTTGGAGGCTGCGCAGTAAAGCAAGATATCACCGGAAAAGTGCTTCTAATAGCCTTCACTGGTCTCCGTCCAGAGCAACGGGGTCTATTGGTCCATTATATACTGTCTATGAGCTTACCCCCTTGAGGGCATGTAATGACATTGCCATTAGACGTGTTCGAGCCTCAATGGTTCCAGCCAATTTGGAATTCTGTTTACTTCCACTGTCTCCGAGAGAGAGAAGAAATTGTGTTTTGGCGTCATTAAAGTATTTTTTTTGGTCAGAAGTATTTTTTGATTTCTAAAGAGTGTGTGAAAGTCAGTGTATCTCATGTTTTATTGCCTCTTGATATCTAGCCCTCTTGGCTAAAACATCGTACCATTTTAAAAGATGTGACCATCGCTTAGCAAGTGCTAGCCAGTCCTGAGGTAAACGCGTCACAGCGGGGCTAGTTGTAACGCGGTGTTACAACTAAGCCGCACCTATAATTATATGCTATATTATATAATTATATAATTATATTATTTCTAACTCAAAAGTCTTTAATTTGCATTAATGTTTTAAAATCAATATTTTGAAAGTATTTAAGTACAGCGTGAACAACTATGTATTGCATTTCTTTTGTCCAAAGAATGAGAATTTTTTTATTATTTTTTACATTTTATTTTTATTATTTTTTAATAGATCCATAAATTAAACTATTATATTATGCAGAGTTTAGTAAATACGTTTTTTATACAGTTTTATTAGGTGTATAGCACAATGCTATTGAATTATTTGTGTTAAATGCAAGTGTTACAACTAACCCTCTATCTGTTACAACTAACCCCGCATATGGGGCAGATTAACATTTCACCTATCGCCACTCTCGGGGGAATTGTTCAAGAACGATATAGGTCCTACAAACAAACTTTCAGTGCACATTTGTAGCAGATATATGTATGTTGCTTGTATAAAAATATGGGCAGTAAAACTCGAATGGTTTGACAAATATTTAGCCAAAATCAAAAAGTGTTAGGCTACTTTGTGCCCCGCGCTCCCCTACTGTTGTGTAAGACCCGCTGTATTTAAATGTCATTTTCCCCACCGTGCGCTACATTAAAATCAATGCGACACATCTTGCAAAAAGCGTGGAGGTTGTCGATATGACTCGGTAAGATTCATGTAAATTGTTGCGCCCAACACTGTTGAAATGTACAGCTATATTTCAATTCTTTTGCGGGAACATCCAACATCGCCCGCCTTCACCTGACGTTTTTGTCGGCATCGGTCTGAACTTTCCGCGAAGTTTGCGCAGAGATCAACTGCGCAACTGGGTTACAGGTTGCCAGGTTGAGGTGACAAACGGGTTGAAAATTGTATATGGTGTGTGGATTGTGTGAATAGCAATGCGTTTCATAGCCTACAAAATCTGGCAACTGGTCAACATTAGACAAACATATATTGGGCCGATTATTTATAAAGGATCTTGGGCCATGCAAATTATGGGAGTTTCCCGGGAGAAATAACAAACCGGGAGGGGTCCGGGAGATAGGGCTAAAAAAAACGGGAGAAACCCGGGCAAAACGGGAGTGTTGGCAGGTATGCACACAAGCTATAGTAAAAGTGCCAAACTCTGTCCTGAAAATAAGAATGTGCGTCAAAAAGTGGGTTCATTAACCCTTCAATGTATACGAGATGACACGTGTAAGGCTCTTAAAAAGCATACAAAGAGTCCCTGTATGACCAATGCACTGCGACGTCAGTGTCTCTCTGGCTCTGACTGGGCTGAGTTACCAGCAGCAACGTCACTCCCCGACGGCGGCATCAGAGAGCAGCACGAACGGCCGTCCGCGCAGCAGCGAGTCGCTCCCGGAACTCGGTGGAGGAAGGTACAGTTGGACAGTAGGCTCTCTCTGCTTTGGGACTGACTAGACGGCCACTTCCCGCTTCTGTAGCTCAGGTAAACCCCGAAGTCATTTTACAGGGAAACGCTTTTTATCATTACAAGGTTATTTTTTTGTGTGTGTGTGTGTGTGTGTGTGTGTGTGTGTTTTAGGCAACTCGCTACCAAGAACAGCGTGGGTACCAAGTGTGTTGCGAGTACAATGACTAGCAAGCTTCCCGCACTGTAGCTGTTGTACTGTAGCCATAAACTGTGTGTTGCTATGGTACTGCCAGGCGACGTCCCACCTGCTGCTGCTGCTGCTGCGACTTTGTTTCTTATTCCTGTCAACCGAAATGCATATGGAAACACTCTTTCATATGAATTAATTCAACCATTTATTTGCCATGAATTGAATGGAATCGATCATTCCTGAGACTTAATGGTACATTAATTCAAATTGCCAACACTCCTCTTGCTCCACACTGTCACTGTGCCTCGCCTGTGGGCTTTATTCAGTAGCTTTGGCAGACAGTAGAAAGGTCGTTCTGTTTTGAGGGTTTTTGTTTTTTTCCAGTCAAGTGCTCATGCATCTGCGGCTCTAGGTGACAACACGGTCCATTTCCACTAAAACACAGCAAATGCATTCCTTGTTGTAACCGCTCTCCGCATGTTTGTTTCCACAGTGTCTTAAGTAACACCCAGGACCAGAAGACTTGAGCGAACACAAGATGGTGATTACCAGCATGGCATCCCTCAGAAGGACATCAATGGCCATGGACACAGAGAGCAGATGTTTGCAGTGAAGGTGCCTACTTAGTGCATACAGTAGTTTTTTTAAATTTTTTTTTTTTTGCAGCTTAGACAGCTGCTGTGGTTAGGCATCAGTGCATGCCAACGCTAGGCCCGTGATACAAAGAAATTCCATTATGCCTCTTCTCCTGTCTACTGTGACAGAGAGGAGGAAATCACCATGCTGTCATGAGGCCAGGAAGGAGGGAGAATTATGAGTCAGAATGGAGAAGAAAAGAAAACTGTCACTCTTCAAATCCGCCTCTGTCTAAGCTTTGTAGACAGCTCGCACACTTATTTTAAGACCAAGACCACATCTCTTTTCAGCTGGCATCTAGGACTGTAGAACTATGTCGAGACCTTGCTTCTTTTTTTGCTTTCCATAAATTATTACTGAAACCTTTTTACCTTTTCTTAAACTGTCATGTCTGTATAAATTCCAGGGATTAAAGGGTAACGCTTTGAGTGAGAGCAAAGTGCAGCGGGGTGCATGCCAGGCGAGCTCTGTTCATTGTGCTTTAGTTTACACACCTCCTTATCTCAGCTGTCAAGTGGGAGGAATCTTTTCTACAGTAACTTACCCAGAGCATAAGAGATAGTTGTGGGAAAGGAGGAGGGGGGAGGGAGGGAGGGAGGAGTGAGAAGAACAGAGACTGAGTGGAACAGGGATTGAACGTGCTTTACCCAACCACTGAGTGACTCTTGTATCCAAGGACTAAGGTAGCAACGCATCCAAATGCCACTCTTCGCCCACGGACTGCTATGAAGAAATGAGGCAAACATATAGGCACTCAGCAGCTCTCTTAAAGACTCAACAACCTGCCGGCCCTTCTTCACAGGGCCCCTGGGGTTTGACTCGCCTGTCTGGAGCGCCGGGGCTGGTGATGACTGAGCAGATCATGATCGCAGCTAGAGTAAAATACACAGAGCGCCATATACTTACTTAGCTTCAGTGGGAGTTTCCTTTTTTGTCTTCAAAACATAACTAAACAAGAGTGTTTCCCTTCTTTCACCGGCATCATTGCACCTAAACTGGCCCACGTTTGTGTGTGTTTTTGGCAGAGGAGCAGCCTGGAGAGGAGGTAGTAACAGGTGCTGTGTGCCAAGGTGGATTTGGAGGTGTGGAGGAGAGCTGAAGATCATGGGCAAATCAAACAGCAAGCTCAAGCCAGAGGTGGTGGAGGAGTTAACAAGGAAAACCTACTGTGAGTATCTTCACGTCTTTTTATCTTTGTGCTTGTGTTGTAGGAACACAAACTCTTTTCAGCTAGCCTGAATGAGAATAAAGAAACATTCTGGCCAAAGGTGAAAAACTGTACAGCGTGTGATAGTAATAGCAAACATTAATAATGATATTTCCCACCCTCTGGGATCCATACAGGCTGTACAGTAAATAGCCCTGCCTGCTACAGTACGATATAATGATATAATGCAATTCTACACCCGTATCTCATTATCGACAAAACAGAGCTACAACTAAACGTCAGCTGAGAATAAGCTCGCTGTTTGATTTGAATTTACATTTAAATGTTGTGTAGCCAATTGCGATTAGTTAAAGTCCCACAAAAGTTGCGATCAGCATCTTTCGATCACGCTGAAGGGACTTTAAAATATGGAGATGCTGAGTTGTTATCGAGCTGGGGGGTTTTAGAGATGAGGATGTGGTTTTCTGCAGGTCATGGAACCGAGACCGAGATAGATGGGTAGGTACTGTATATATTATAGGTATATAATCTAAACAGAGTTTGAATCGAAATGGCGGGGTTGATCATAAACAGTACATGGATTTGTGTTGTTCCTGTAGACTTATCATTGCAAATTGACAGCATTTGCTTTTCCCACCTTGTTTGCACTAACTTCTCCCCCCCCCCCTCGCCACATTTTTCAATCAAATATGAGCAGAGATCACATTTCTAATTACCACAAACATGTCTGCTCTGAAGACACCATATTAACCATTTGCGTGTTATTTTTGGAGAACAGAGTTCTTATTTGAGCCGTACAGTGTGCAGGTGTGGGTGGGAGTTGACATCCATTGGCTGCTTAATGACAGTGTTATTTGTGTGGTGGGTCTCTCCACAGCAGAACCGTGGAAGGCTGTTGTGGTGGCAGGAAATTGCTGTGGAGGAAGATTGGGCTTCGTGCTGGGCTGCTTGCTGCTGTTCTCTCTCTCTCTCT
This sequence comes from Perca flavescens, assembly GCF_004354835.1. Classification (NCBI taxonomy): domain Eukaryota; kingdom Metazoa; phylum Chordata; class Actinopteri; order Perciformes; family Percidae; genus Perca; species Perca flavescens. The sequence continues at coordinate 12,057,204 of NC_041335.1, forward strand.
CTCTCTCTCTCGCTCACCCTTTTTGCCCTGTCTCCTTTGCTTTATCCCCTAATTGCCCTCTTTGAGCTGGGAATGGAATAGTATAATTATGATCTTATCTGGTTAGCATCGCTGAGAGGGGCACCAAGCTTTCTCTCCCAGCGTGATCATTCTCCCGTTCTCTGTTGTTGCCTGACTTGAGACTTATTTCTGCTTTCCTTCATCCTGTTGTTGCCTCTTTTTCTTGCTCTCCCATGAAAAGCTGTGTCTGCCATTTTGGTCTATGCTTTGCTTTGGTTCTTGACAGATTGGGGACTTAGTGCATTTCTCTGTGCCTGTGTCTTTTTTTCTTTCAGTGGTAGGGTTTTTTTTTTTTTTTTTTTTTCTCAGCAAATTATGCCCTCTGTGTTGTCAGTCAACTAACAAGGCCCGGCCAGAATTAAGGCCTGTTTAGTTAGATGTCTGTCTTCAGCTTTGTTGTAGGTTTAAAAAAAAAAAAAAAATGCATGTATCTTCGTAAGACAATTATTATGACCTTGTGTTTTAAATAAAACACCTTCTGGCCAAAGACAACATTACACTGTACCAAGGCTCTGGCTAGCCAGTGTTTTTCCTGTTCTTAGTGAAAACTGTGGAAAATGGTTGCAGCCTCACCTGTGCTTTAAGAGAGCTTAATTCAAAACCAAAAAAGGCTTTTCCAAATGACTGCTCTGGCATCACAGAGAAATGCCTGCAGTCCTGTTAAAGTGTCTGCAGGAAGTAGGCTAGGCCCATGTTATGGCATGATGATTTTGTAAGTTGTCAAAGCCGTGAAGAGGCCCACGGTGACAGAGCAAGCTGGATGTGTTCTAGCAGACCCTGCAGGGCCAACCAGCTGAGTGGGCCCTGCACTCTCCTGCAATGGGCTGATCACATTATTGCCCATTGCCTCTGACTGACTTGAGTTTCTTGATGAAATGCTGAGCAGAAGAAATAGAGCCTGGGATATATGCTAGGCAAAGGGTACCTGGCCTGGCCTTCTTATCAATAGCCTCCGTGTGATTCTGCTCCAGTGCTGCACTAGTCCCACTATGGAATACACATGTAGATGTCATGGTAAAGTGTTGAATATGTTTGCCATGAATATATGTTTTATTTCCTGACCAGTCTCCTCTAATATGAGGGTGTTTGATCATTTAATTCCCCAAAAATGTCTTATTTGTGACAGGTTTATGTTTAAGCATGAAACTCCCTTTGTTTCCCTATTTGTGTACTTTTGCAGTAACCATGACTACAAGTTGCTCAAGGTTAAACATTACAGAAGAAGACATGACCAGTTCACTAGCTAGCTGTTTGCTATGTTCATAAGGCCATTGCTTTGCCCCAGGCCCAACCGAATTAGTACGGTAGTAGACGGCATGTGTCCTCAGACTTACAGTGGCATGAATTCAGAAAGTCTATCTCAAAGGACCACCTGGTTAAACCAACGCTATTAAGTTACAGTCCTCATTTTCATTAGCAACCCCAGGGGCCCGAGAGGCAGAACATTGCTGTGGTTACTTGAGAGAAAGTCAAGAGACAAGGGGAAGCCATGAGGGATTGGTTGATTAGATGCTGGCAGATAATTGTGTTTGTGTGGGCATGACAACACATCCTGCCTCCTGAACTGTTCTTTTTCTTAAATCTGTGGCTGACCTTCATTCCCTCAGCCTTGTTTGTCTTTTTTGTGGCTCCCTGGGGTTTACTCCCACTTGTCCTCGCAGAAATTATTATTCATCTTCTCTTATAGTAGGCTAGAATCGATGAATTCTTCACTCAACTAAACATGGCTATTGTTTCAAACTTGCACGTTGACACTGTTGAATAGTTTTGGTAAAGTCAGATGTGAAAGGATTGGGCCGAGATGATTAATGACGCTACTACGGTACTTGGCTCCTCTGTTGTGTCTAACAGCATGCTACTTTTTTTTTTTTCTAGGACAGCCAAAGTTTTCCTCAAAGCTAATGTGTCTCTCTTTATTTCTCTTACAGTTACAGAGAAAGAGGTGCAGCAGTGGTAAGTGTATGCATTCATTTATATTTTTATTATGTACATACCTTTTTTGTTAGGTTTTCTTTTAAAGGGGGGTGTACTCAATATTCAGAACATTAATATAGCAGTAAACTTCTATTTAGGGCTGGGCGATATGGAGAAAATCAAATATCACAATATTTTTGACCAAATACCTCGATATCGATACCGCAACGATATTGTTATATTGACTATAGGTGCTTTCACAAAATATTTACACAATGGGATTTTTTATAAATAATCATCAGTAATGTGGATACAATGACTAAGTGGGTAAAGGCAAATATAGAACAGATACAACAGTCTGGTAAGTTCAGAAAATGACATCACTTGTGTCATATTACGATATTACGATATCCAAAATCTAAGACGATATCTAGTCTCATATCACGATATCGATATAATATCGATATATTGCCCAGCTCTACTTCTATTGTCTATGTAAAGATATACTGGAGTAATAGCGTCCTGAGCTGAAAATGAAGTCGCACTCCCTCAGTGCGTGTTGTTATTCGTCCGGCAGCGGGTGCATGTCAGTGCATGCTTGTGCATGTGAGTGTCTTGTGCGTCGTTATCAGACGCCAGGGCCGAGACAAAGTGTTGGTATTTGACGAGTTGGGGAACGGTCTGTGAGAGCCGTGTGGAGGCAATCCCAGACTGTTTCTAAATATCAAGTACAGCCCTTTTTAAATAACACAGATAAACTGATTTATATGGGCCAACTGGGGAGGATACATTTCATCAAAATCTATATGCATGCACATTGATATCAACCTCTAATGATTCTGCACTTTGAGGAAAAGAGAATTTTAAATTGGAAGATATGCCCCATACCATATATACATATATTACTGCTATACAACATCAGGTTTTATAGTTTGACACATGGGTAAGCCATTTTGACCTGTTTTCATCAAAGATATGAATTTGAGTTCTCAGTTTAAATGTATTTCTATCCATTGTGTATACATTGTAAGCTAAGTTGATCCACTCATTTTGCATGCCACTATACAACAACCTCAACAATTATTGATCTCATATTGCCCTGATCAACTAAGGTACATTGATTACATACATTAGATTTTGAAAATTAAAATAGATTTTTACTTTAAAAAACTGCCTCCAGGAATCCATAAACACTTCTCTCCACTTCCTCCAGTGGGCAGTCTGATTAGAGTTGTTAGTCTTTTTCGCTGGAGTACAGCAGAATAGAGTCCCATCCTTCCAGCTGAGGTCTCTTCAGGAGGGAGGTCTGCTGTCTGCAGATCCAGAATTACCCTCTGCTTTCCATCTTCCTTTTAATATACAGAGTATGGTTTCATTTTTACATTGTAAGAGCAAAATATGATGTAGATATTACTTGTCTGGTAAGTAGCATCTTCATAGGCTTTTTGAAAAACATCAAGTATTTCTTTTCCCATTGTAGTGTCGTCTTTTGAAAATGTCTTTTTCCCTAAAGTGATCCTGATTTGATTAAAGTTGTCGTCTTTTGAAAATAAGGTCCTTGTAAGTCTAAAATCTCTGATTTGTAAATACCTAAAAGTGATCCTGTCCAGATTAAAAGTCACAAGGTCCGGCTTCTAAACCTCATGTCATATTTACTGTAAGGCTTGATTTAAGAGCATTTCCAGTCCAGCTTCTAAACCTCATGTCATATTTACTGGGCATGAAGTCCAGGTCATAGGCGAACCATTTAAACATTTTAGTCCTGCCATTGGTGCCTTTTTACATTTTTTAATTCCATATCTTTAGGGAGCTAGTTATCCAAAGGTTATTTGGGTCTGCAAGACGACTCGTTAATGAAGGGTCTCCTACCAGCACTATACATTCATTTTTAATGAGATATTTCCATTCCTGATGTAAAGCTATTCATATATTATTACAATCACAATTGTGTTTTTACTGGCAAAGCTCACAGGAATCAGGGGGGGGTCTTATATTGACCCACTTCCAAAATCCACTTTGATATGTATTTTGCCCAAGATTTTGTTTCCTCTGGCCATGAATAGTGCCTTTACATTTTGGTTTGGTAGTTGATTCAAAGCCATCTCCCTCACTTCTACCCTGAAGACAGATGAGTTCTGAAATAGAATGACTTTGAAGTCTTACTGAGACTGAATGACTTTGAAGGCTCATAATACAGATACAAACATTTCCATGATGCATTCCTCAACGGCCTTTTTTTTTGTTGCTCTATTTGCAAACGGGATGTCTGATAACAGAAGAATTGCGGGGGCATGAGGTTGTTTCACAACCAGGCACTTAATCACTACATGGCCACAGAGCCTCCATAAGTTTGCCTATTAGTAATCCTCCCTGTCGGAGCCCGTACCTATGATTCAGTTTGACCTGCTCCGGCATCACTTTGCAGAGGTCTCGCCTTTGTCGGATCCCAGCCTGCACTCACAGTCTTCCAACATCTATTTACATACAGTATATCAAAATGAAACCTATCCAAGATAAGTCACAGAAACTGTGGTAAGAGTGATCATTACTGTTAAGGTGTGATTTATTTTTTTCTGAAGGCACAATTTGACAGCCGCTGGCACACGGATGGGAGACAATGCATCTTCATGTACAGAGATGATTCAGGCATAAGCGTAGTCATTGCTTTTGTTTGCTGTGTGCTGCTGCTCTTGGGCTATTGTTTCTTTGGAAAAGAAAAAAACCGAGCATTCTCGGTGTTTCTTTTCCAAAGAAACAATAGCCTTACTGTATGTTTGAAGAGGCAGCACTGTAATAAAGTGATCACTTTTCCGTGTTTACACTTCAGTTCTCGTGCTTTGGTTTTGCATTTCACAGCCTAATTCTGCATGCATGAAAAGAGCTCTGTGTCAGGAGCTAGTTGCTGTTCATGTTCCCTGTTAGGGGATTTACGGGGGGAGCCGGGGCATATACACAGCCATGCAGCAGTAGCAGCATTAGATATCACTGGGATCATTGGCAGTTCAATAGCCTCCGAGGTAGCCGTCTCCGGGTCTGACTGAGTGCACTGGTGCGGAATACCCCCACCCTTTCTTAAACCTCCAGCCCCCGGCTAGCTCACCATCACTCTCACTGTCTTTCACAGCAAAGTTTGCATTAGTCCTCACTTGAAGATCAGCAGCAATCAACGCGGCTGAGTGTGAGGGATGAGCGGGAATTTTACCAGGGGAAATGCCAGATGGCGTGTAATTAGAGCACAGGCACAGACAGAAGAATTAGCGAGGTTAGATAAATGCCTGTGTTGTGCATTAAATTTGTCCCCCTTCCTAACTCTCCTCCAAGGGAACATCATTGGTATGCTTGAGGCTCACCTGAAATCAATAACAAAATGCCATAGCGCAGTGATATTCCTGCCAGCTAGGCAGACATTCTGTGCAACTCTTCAGCAAACCACCCTGGTAGATGCCAAGGAGTAGGAGCCAGTGCCAGTTATAAATTCTTAATCTTCATGCTGGCCCCCCTAGTGCGGGAGATGCACAATGTCACGTCTGCTATGTCCCTGCAAGTACAGTACGTGGTTGCACTATTACACTCTTTCAAGTACAGTCTGACTGTGTACGTGTCTTAGCACCAATGTCACCAAGTCCGATTTCTTGGACACGATGTGTTCTTGGCAAATGAAGGTGATTCTGATTATGACTCTGAGGAATAGCTGACACTGGGCAAACATGTTAACATTGGTACAGTGCCTCTGTGCTGCACCCATGTACTGTAGATGTGTCGTCTGCTTATGTAACTCTTCTGGCAGTATGTTAAATGTGGTAGTCAGTCAGCCTTACATGTGTACTGAATGCCTAGTAAAGCAAATGAATATGACTATAATGGTCCTTCTGCATCACTTTTGATACTTTTGTAAAAACTGAGTCGGACATTGTTGTACAAGTGCAATGCTAAAATGATGGAGTACTCCCTCCATTCACTGCTCTATCCTTTTCACATGCAGTAAGTCCTTCAGGCGCTCTTAAAATTGCACAAAAAAAACTTGGTCACAGAAAAGAAATCTTTAGCTACTCTCAGGCAATGAAAATAGTCACATTAAAGAGGAACTCCTGTGATTTAGTATTGCACCATAAATTTAAGTGACTCCAAAAATACAGATTAAAAAAGCGGACAAAATCGAAGCAGCAGACTGCTGATGACATCATCAGGGTTATTTTTTTCAGACTTTGGAAAGCAGCTTCAGAGCCACAGAAGATATGTTTTTACAGGGACTAGCACTAGCACACAAAACAAGTACACTGAACATAAAGGTCCCATGGCATGAACATTTCACTTTATGAGTTTTTTTAACATTAATTTGCATTCCCCCAGCCTGCCTATGGTCCCCCAGTGGCTAGAAATGGCGATAGGTGTAAACCGAGCCCTGGGTATCCTGCTCTGCCTTTTGAGAAAATGAAAGCTCAGATGGGCCGATCTGGAATCTTGCTCCTTATGATCCTTATCTCCTCCTCAATAGCTACAGACACAGAAATATCACATACTAAGGAAAGCTCATTGTGGGACTGGCTCTAGTGGCTGTAATTCTGCACCAAGGCTGAATTTCGGGAAAGAGACTTCAGAGACCGTATCAGGGAACCACTAAGGTCTATATAAAAGCATCCAAAGAGCACCATGTCATGGGACCTTTTAATGTGCAAAATCAGTGGAGTGCCTTTTTAAAAGCCTTTTTATTTAATCAGGCATGGTTTAAAATGAAGACCTGTTTCACCTGGACCACAGTACTTCTGTGGTTTGTGGTGTTAATTAATTTGTATATATTAATGTATCCTTCTATCACTTTTTTTTTGACCATTATTTATGTAAACGACACCAATCAAAACCACATTTCTGTACTGAATAATTCCTGTGATAAACAAAGAAATTGCTGATATTTGATGCACCTGAAATGATTGAGTAAGAGCAATATAGCCACTTCTCGTAAACCTCCTGGAAGTCTAAAGAAGAAAAGAATAGGTGTCTTTACGACAAATACTTTATACTGTAGATACACTTCTGTTTATGCAGCAAACACTTTATGCAGCAAACTACTGAATGCACTATACTAAAACATGTATACAAACTGTACAGTATATACAGTACACACACTATGCTATACAGTGTGTTACAGTAGCACTCAGCCTTTTATGTTGGTTGTCGGCTATAATATTCCAAAGTCACACGTTAAAAATGACTGAAGAATTCAGGTGAAATGGGTCAGCTTTGGATTATGATATGCATTGTGTGCCATGCACTTTGAATACCAATTAGATTGTGTTATGCATCATAGTGAGCTAGGCTTTCATTTTTCTTTCATTTCTCACATTTGAATTTATCTCCAGATAATTCAAATGTGAGAATTACATGGTTTTGCTCTCTTCTCGCCTGGCTGAAGATTTTTTCTCAGCTGGTTCCTCAAAACGTCTTTCCACCTCTCTTTGACTATATGGAGCTGGCTTCATTATCTCCGAGGCAGATTAAAAGCACAGAGTTTAAGAGGAGTGAGGAGCCTGAGTGCGAGTGGAAAAGATCTGTCCTGGCCTGCTTCATCAGAACTCTCTCTCTCTCTCTCTCTCTCTCTCTCTCTCTCTCTCTCTCTCTCTCTCTCTCTCTCTCTCTCTCTCTGTGGCCGTAATTACAGCCCGGCCTTATTCTGAATCAGAGACGAACGTGCAGCACTCCCTCGTGCGTCATTTTTGCTGTTGATAAAGAGCAAAAGCTTTTTTGTAATGCTTTTTATAACGAGTGTTATTATTCCCTGCTATTTCCTCCTCCTACTTCTCATCTAGCATTTATTTTTGTAATGGCTAACAATCTCTCCCTCACTCCCTGACCTGCCACACTCCAGTTAGACTTTGAGGCTGCTGTGTCCCTTTTATGAAGACATACAAGGAAACTGCCAGCCTTTTTGAGCGACTGCGCTTGAAATTGCTTATGAGACGCTTCTATATTTAGGCTAATAGAGATATTATGTCGCTCTCTAGATATGTCATTTCCAGGGGCAAGAGGAAGCTCTCAGACTTATCTATCAGCCACGCGTATTATCAAAAGAAGACTAGAGAGTAATTTGATTAGACTTAACCACTCTGGGCCTGCTATTGGATTAGGGCAATCGTCTTATCTGTGAATGAGACAAATAGCTTTGCACTTTACCTTTTTGATCTAGCACACGCTTTCAGGCTGAATCCGTAATACCCGCTGCAGGATGAGGAGGTGACTTCAATCGGTCATCGTTGTTGCCATTATACATGATATTAGAACTCTTTAAACATCTGTGCTTTATGTTCCAGGTACAAAGGCTTCATTAAAGATTGCCCAAGTGGGCAGCTGGATGCTGTGGGCTTTCAGAAGATATACAAGCAGTTCTTTCCTTTTGGAGATCCCACAAAGTTTGCCTCCTTTGTCTTCAATGTATTTGATGAAAACAAGGTTTGTAACCAATGTCATATGTTTAAAGGTGCAACATGTAATATTGTATGTAATACTGGCAGCTAGCGGTTAAAATAGTTACTGCACTACCAATTCAAAATACTGGAGAGTCGTCTCCCCCGCCCCCTCCTGCCCAGACTAGAAGTTCACGGAGGTTGCCAGGCTGAGACCGCAGCATTCACAACAACGTTGCTAGACGCTTTTCTCACATAGCCAGACATTACTCCACAGCACAGCGGAGTAGCTAACGTTAGATGCTAGTCTCACATAGCCAGACATTACTCCACAGCACAGCGGAGTAGCTAACGGTAGATGCTGGCTATATTGACAGTCATAAAAGCCCGTGCTCACGCGGAGCTCTGTAACCAACTAACAGACACACTTTATCGGCTTAAAATTACAGTATGAACCGCTAAAAACACAACAACCTCACTGTCCTCTCCACACGCCAGTCGGGCACACTTCCTCGGCTTAGAATTACAATACGAAACGTTAAAAGTACCACTACCTTGCCGACGGAACACACTTCATTGGCTTAGAATTACGGCAACAATCGCTAAACACACTGCAAACTCACAGTCCTCTCTTTCCGATTTACAGCCCCCCGCTCGTGTCTTAAAATAACTCACCGTTGTCGGCTCCAGCCGCTGAACTACACATTGTAAACAGCCATGGGCTGCTTTCCTGGTCCTCCCGGTAACGTTAGCTAGCAGTTAGCAGGGTTAGCATGGCGGCGTTAGCCAGGACCAGTCGGGATCACTTTACTGGCTATGTCTCAATTGTTTTTGCGAGTAACCAACTCGGGTACTCTAGCTATATAATTCAATGTGAGTACACAAATGTTGAAATGACAAAAAATGCCCATCCCTAGTAGCTGTGATAAATTAGCCCGAAGCTAATGCTTACCTGTTCAGGAGAAAATAAGCCAACTCTGCGTCCTTTTGGGCTCTAAGCTGTCTCCATCTTTCAAATACATCTCCAATATTTACCAGGGGGTTGTTACGTCTCTGGTCACGCAACTGTTAGAAACATGCTGTTTTCATTTTTTATGTCATGTAGAATCTATCTCCGTTGATCCTGGTCGTTTGTTTGCTGCTTTCATGGCTGTACTACAGTTACAGCTGTAGCGCGCTGGGTTTATGTTTTTACAGGTATATCTGGCAACCCGGCCTGCCTGTCAAACTGGGCCGTTGATAACAACACACAGATCAAAACATAAACATAAATTCTGTCACGGAATGTGAATTTCAAAAAGAAAAAATACTGACATTAGCATTGTTGTCAGAAAAGATAGTATTTCAGTTTAACATGTTTCCTTAATATCTGATGAGGCACTGGTGTCATTTTTGGATTTATTACAGTACAAATATTACATATTGGACCTTTAACTGTCCTGTTATGAGGCAGGACAAATATTCCACCACTTTCTATTAGGACAGAGAAATAGTTAGACAGTGGCTGTTTGTCCGGGGTCGCTGCTTGATAAGGAACATAATGTTCAAAGCGACAGCGTCTCAGGATAGAGCTAATCTAAAGGTCCTTTCAGCCAGAGGTTGCACGGAACAAAAGGGCAACATGGTTTAGAAATCCTTTTCATTTTGCTGCTCTTATTATTCCAGAGCCCTTTTTAGCTATTTATTTTATTATTTTTTTTTAATGAAAGAGAGAACTGCGGGCCATCAGGTTTGTATACAGAAAAGTGCAATTTATTACCTTTTGAACGAAAGCGGTTTCGGAAACATGTATTGAAATTCTTGACCACAGTGTTATCAAAATAATATACAGCATAAGGACATGTTTATTGTACCCAGTGTGGAATGATTGCCCCATTTGTGTTCTTTGTGTTTTGTTGCTAACTGCAAGGTTAGTACAAACATTATCCGATTTGTATTTTGTACATTTCGAAGTATATCGGAACACTACATACGTCTTTTTCGAAATCCTTCTCTGCTCCGACATCGCCAGTATTATAACAGCACAGATGATTCTCTCCTATTTAAAAAAAAAAAAAAAAAAAAAAAAAAGATGAGTCATCGCATCAGTAGTAAGACATAATCGTAACCCTTTGTCATGTGCCAGAAATCAGTTTCCAGTAGCGTTTGCCAATTTATTTTTCAAAAGGTGTACAGTATATGCGTGTTTTTGTTTTGGAACGGAACCCCGGTCTCTGTTATGTGGGCAACATTCAGTCTGGAGTGATCCACCTAATCGCAGCTGCAGATTAGTCCGGTTGTGTTTAGGGGGTCAAACTGTAGATGACCAGCTCCTGGGACGTTGGTGAGCCCCTGGAGGTTTATTGACTCAGTTAAGAGGCTTTGTGTCAGAAAGATCAGACAAGCCCTCCATCTGATGTTTATCTGTGACATTCATTAGCGGTAGGCACCCTGTAGTTAGAGAATGCACTGATCTTAACAGTATTCATGACTTATGCAATCAGCAATGCGTGACTTCAGCATCGTCTGGTCAGATGCAGGGGCGTAGCACCAGACCCTGGGCCCTATGCATAGGGAGTCCTGATGGGCCTCCATGTTCCTCAACATATTGCTAATTATAGACATTATAGCCTATTAATTTAAAATTAAACATGTTTTAAATTAGGCTATTACAATGGTGTGTTATATGCAAACAGCATTGCTAGTGTAGTTTATTTATTTAGCCTTTACCTCAGATTACATGTATAACCAAATTATCATTTGAAAGTGTATGTTCTGCTCTTTATATGGGTTGTCTCAGTTTGTTTTTAGCACTAATCGTCACGGAGATATTCAAGCAGTTTAGCACCATGGATTTTTTTTTTTACCTCTCTTTGAAAAGAAGTCAGTTACCAATTGTTTCCCCTCATTTAGTTTTCTCTCCTTCTCCTGTCTTTCCTTTCTTTTTTGGTAGCATGATTTGACTTTCTTCGAGAAAGATATTTATACAGCAGAAGTTTGCGCTCCACCAGACGCTCAAGCGTGCAGATGGACTAAACCATTTGGCGCATTAGCAAGGGGTGGGTGAGACCTTAGTCTTTTTCTGTATACAAAATGTAGTCAGTCAATCAACCAAGTTATTCAGCCAATACACTAACTTTACATTTCATCTGACATGCATTATAAAATTGAATTAGGAAATGAAAATATCCAGGTGAAATAAAAATATATTACAGACTTTTCAAGGGCCCTCCCTCCCCTTGGGCCCTGGTAATCAGTATCGGTTTTACCCCCAGTCCGACGCCCCTGGTCAGATGTCTGGTAGAGATAAAAGTTAGCTGACCCCCAGGGCCATTAGAGCGCTCGGCTATCTTCTTAAAGCAAAGCTGTGGCTGAACTCAGCAGTTACAGGTAGGCAGCTGTTGTAACACCACACACTAACAATCCTAATATGATAATAATCCTGAATGACCACGTCCAAGGCGTCGGTTTATATGCTTTGCTTGTTGTCGAGAGCTGTTGGATGTGGGAATGGCACAATGGTCTTTTATGCAGCGCTTTGAAGCGTTTTAATTTGAGTCTCGTGCAGTTGCTCGAGGATGGAGGTTTAGCCCGATGAGTTTGTCTGAATTAGCGGCGTGCGAGCCACTTTGAGTTTTCAATTTTCCATTTGATTATTCTCCATGTCAGTAGACGTTTGTCTCGGCTGCACAGAGTGTGGCCTCACAGCAGAAAAAGAACGCTGAGGGGCCACAATTTTGGGAGGGTAATTGGAAATGTTGTGAACTTCTGTGGTACGATTTCAGAGCTCGGGATTCAAACGAAGCTCAGAGGAAATAAGTGTCCGAATATGTTCCACCTCGTCGGACAGAATTAGCCGCCATGCCCGTTCATGATGCGGAATCGTTAGGTAAATGTCAAACATCTTCACCCCAAATATGCAGCGGTTGTTTGTGTGCTGTAACTTTTAGACAATGGGCCAGTCGCATCCATCTTACTAATGACCAGAGGTGACATGTTTCTGCCTCAGGAGAGAGCCAGGTGCAGGGCGAAAATAGCAGCCGACTTGGAGCAAACGTCTGGCCCCGTTTTTTTTTTTTTCAGCAGAATACAGCAAGGACGTCATGGAAGAACAGCTACAGCAAGATGCTCATCTTCTCTCTGGGCCATTTCCTCTCTCCCATTCTCTCTCTCTTTCTCTCCCTTTTGCCACTGCAGGATGGACGCATCGAGTTCTCGGAGTTCATCCAGGCCTTGTCAGTGACTTCCCGGGGAACTCTTGATGAGAAGTTGAGATGTAAGAAGATGCAACCTCCTTCCCCTGTTTTGTTTCTTTACATTGAAATAACAGGATTTAGGATTGACTGCCATGCGTTGCATGTGAAAGAGGACTGATTTCTTTCTTAGAGCAGAGATTCCCAACCTTGTACTTCTGCGGTTGCCAGGGGCTAAGTGGAAAGATTGGAGAGTAGCATAACTGAAAATATAAATGAAAAAAATAAATTATGATTTGATTCAAAGAATATATCCACATATTAATATTAAGTCAACCGTAACACCTGAACACGTTGCAGTAATGTAAGAGTGTGTGAAAACTAGATAGAAAGCGAGCACAGAAGTTTAAACTGGTAGCCAAAAGTAATAACTCAACAGTTATAACTTAACGGTTATAATAGTTAGCTAAAAGTAATGTCAATGGATAATAGCCTAGCAGGCTAATATTAGTACAGTAGCTGACCAAACCAACCTTAACATTGACAGTTCAATTTTATGAAGGAAAAAAAACACACTTTAAAATCATTTTCATCTGTATTTATAAGTGTAATACATTTTGAACATACATTAGGAATCGAGGACGGGGATACGTGAGTTCATCTGACAGGGCTATAGGGGAACCTCAGACCAAAAAGGTTGGGAACAACTGTCTGAGAACAATTGTGACAGCCAAGTGTGAGCTTGGTTCATATGCACAGTCACTTTTGCAAAGGCCCTTTTGAACTGGGAAGCAAACATGAAAGGCTGCTGCCTGTCTGTACTCCGTTTTCACCACCTCCACAGACATGAAACACTGGGTGCTGTGTAATCCATGCACATGTATAGTTAAATCTAATCTTTTGTTTTACATTTTGAAGTCACGGTAGCCTTTTGATCTCAGCGTGGGCTTACCTACCAAAAATATATTCAACATTGTTCTCTACACAGGGGCTTTTAAACTCTATGACCTGGATAACGATGGCTACATCACCCGAGATGAGATGTTGAACATCGTAGATGCCATTTATCAGATGGTGGTAAGTTTTACCAGCCGTCGGACGCATGCATCTGAATTGTTTTGAATGGTACGAACTGAATGATTTAATATCTTAGGGGAACACAGTGGAGCTGCCAGAAGAAGAAAACACACCAGAAAAGCGGGTGGACCGTATTTTTGCAATGATGGACAAGGTTAGTATTTAAATATCGAAATGATATCAAAACACCGGTGTGATCGAGACGGTGATAATGCAGTAGTTGCTGTACCATTTGATGTTCTCCACAGACTAACGCCAAACTGTGCCTGACACTGAAACAAGTGCAGTAGTGATTATTACTTTACCTTTAAGGAGGACTGAATCTGCCTTTGTTGCCACCCTCAGGGCTTGGACATGGACACTGTTACGTTTAGAGCTGTTAGCTGTATCCATCACAGTGTCACTAACACCGCCTGCAGTCTATAAACATCCTATATAGTCTCCTGCACCACTAGCCCTCGGTGCTAATGCACACTCCCTCAGCCCCAAGAATCTACTCGGCTTTAGTGAAAGATGAGACGCAGCCTGCATGGGTGTGTTTGTCAGCCCACTACTGCCAACATCAGCCCATTAGACTAGCTGTGCAGCCCAGCAGCACTTAGTGATTTGTATTGGCAGAGAGTGGCCACTATCCAAGGGCGCTGAACCAAAGATCACTCCCAACAGCATAGAACAGGGGGTTACAGGATTTAGCTTTGGGAGTCTGTTTTGCCCCCTGCTGGTCACTTTGTGTTAAAGCAGCAGTTTCATTTTGTCTCCTGTTCCTTTCCCAGAATGCAGATGGGAAGCTGACTCTGCAGGAGTTTCAGGAGGGTTCCAAGGCAGACCCTTCTATTGTTCAGGCATTGTCTCTCTATGATGGACTTGTGTAGGAATGTAAGGTGAGTGGTGTGTTAATGAGCCAGTACCTGCATACTTCTTTGCTTGGCTGATTTTCAATGCCAGGTCATGCTTCAACTCCAGGATAAACACCGGTTCAATCTTAATTCATCAGAGGAAAGAATATAAAAAAAAAAAAAAAAGGAAGCAAAATCAGTCCGTGGGCTGAAACCAAATTGAAGAAGCCACTTTCCGCTCGCAGTTTGTTCCTATGAATTATTCAAACGGCCCACTTGTTTGCTGGCAATCAGATAGTCTTGCAGTGCTGAGTGAAGAGCGAGACAGCCCTCTGCTCTCACTGCCTAATGTAATGCACCGGCCGCTGCCAATTGCCAATTGTTGCCCAGCGTTTTGTCAGCTGTGAAGCGAGCTCACAAAGACATATTTTAGTAATGCAGTAGATTTGTTTTAGCGATTTATCTTGCATGCCCTGAGCCCACCCACGTTTCATGAAACCACTTCACCTGTCTATGAATTCAATGGTGATCATTCTTACAACTTCTCAGATGGATCCAACACCGCATCCACACACCAATCCAGCACCATCGTACCTGCGACGGGAAGGACCCACATTTATCTCACCCAGAAGTGGACTGAAACCTTTGCTGCGCTGGCCGTGTACGGCATCCGTGTCAAGAAGCTGTTCGTCTACGTTTCCAGTTCGGATTGTAAAACAAATATATCCTCTGATTGTGACGGAAAAAGTCAAACATGTCATTAAAAACCCCTCAGTCATTAATCTGTGCTTTTACAGCTATGTGGCACCGCGTCCGCCCCCTCGAGTGTTGTGGACTGTGTACGAGCATTTCTGCAAACGCACCGTCGCGGTTTCCCCATGGACAGTCCAAGGAACTCAATTCCCGCCTGAGATGTTAGCGTGCGTCTTGTTCACATACCGTAAACCAGGGAATGCACGTGAATCGCTCGGATGAACTGTGCTGCTGCTTCGCCACCACGCGGAGAGACTCGAAGCCCGGGAGAACCTGGACAAATGTGTTACTTGCTGATAACGTGAACACTGACTTACAGTTACAAAGCATTGTATAATGTAAATAGAAGGGTAATTTATTTTCCGCTCTGCTGCGTTCATGGGAATTTCCTCATAAGTATGGAATGAAGTTTTATTTTTAATCAAAGTGTTGAAACGTATTGCACTGTATTTTTCATTATTGTGGGATTGTTTTTGTTCTCACATTCTGAGGTTTCCTTTTTCTTCCTGAGAGAACAGGGTTTTTTTTGTTTTGTTTTTTATTTGAAGAGGAGCATTGAAGGAGCTGGGATTTTACTATGGATTATTTATTTTACTATGTTTGCACTCTCCTTCATCCTATTGTGCTTTCACTTCCCCGTTAGCACTTGCGCCTAGTGTCTGCAGTGTTGCACAGCGACATCCTGAACGACACGACCAAGCAACACAAGCGAATTCTCACAGCTTCTAACTGAACTGAGGCTCATCATTTCTTTTGAGAGCATCGTACTCCACCCTGAGCGCACACAAAGCCCTGGTCATTGAGAGGCACAAACAGACATCAATTCTGGTTGTAAAGCTTTTTGCGAGCTTTGTGGTTGCAATTGTGCACTTTGTTTTTGTCCTGTGTGTGAGGCCAGAGCATGTGATGATGCCTTTTTTTTTTTTTTTTTTTTTTTTTGTTCTTTGATTGTTTAAAGTTACAGCATTAAGATGTTTTATCAGCTTCACTAATGTTATGCCTTATGCAAATGATAATTTACTAAATGATAACTGTCATTTACCTGTTATAACAATATAAGAGCACAGAATAAAATGCATTTAAGTGGCAACATTTTTCTATCACTGCGTTCTTAAGTCTTTGTATTTGAAATGAATAGAATTGTGTTTGATTTTATATATATATATATATATATATATATATATATATATATATATATATATATATATATATATGTGTGTGTATATATATATATATATATATATATATATATATATATATATATATATATATATATATATATATATATATATATATATATATATATGTACACACACAGGTGATCATTTGTAGGAGCTGTTTTAGTTTAATGCGTAAGTGTTGCTCAAATGTGTATTTGCAAAATGTTCAACTTTCCTTATGATCCCAAATGAATCACATCTCAAGACAATAAACCACACCCGACAGACTTCACGCACCTGATTGCATTGTATTCAAAATTGAAAAGAAATATAAAGATCTTAACATGCCGACTCGCTTTGTGGTGTAATTCCGCACTGTTTTGGTTGCATAATGAACAATGAACTGCATAAAACTGTGATGTCTTGGCTTTGATTGGTGGGATGATGAGGCTCAGTGGCTTTTGTGTAGAAGCTGCTGGGTCTGTGTGCTCACTGGGCCTGCTCAGACCTGCTTTCTGTCGTCTTCTCATCAAGGACAGATGCAGGTAATACCATAGAGAAGGCGGAGGGCAGGACTGTCCAGAGCTTTTGACCGGAGACTGTTCTGTCCTTTGGGTACATCCTTTTTGATTCACTTTGTATTGAATATGTTTTATATGTTTTAAGTGTAGCGTCTGTAACTAAATGCAGCAAAAAATAGAAGTTGTTTTTGAAGTGAACAATCAGCATCTTGTCTCCAATAATATTCCATATACCACTTACTTTGGAAGAAGACACTACATTATTTACATTTCTAAGATCAGGGCTGGCTTCCTCTTTGAGGTTTGATCTGAGATGTGCTATAGCTAGACATCTAGTGCCTGTGAATATTATTTGATAATCCATAACATATTTCTATCTAGATCAGCTACACTACACAGTAAAAAAAAAAGGAAAGTGACATTTCTGTGTGGCACGTCAAGCTATTCCACCCCATTCATATGCCAAGGGGAGATTTCTCAGGGTGGGCTATGTATAAAATTAGATTGGTGTCAGATGAATATAAACGATGGCTATTTATACAAACGAGGCTGTTACTGAGACAATGTTCTCGGCATGTCCAAAATACAGGCTCCAGACACCGCTGGTAATGTGCGCAAAGCTGTTAAAAAGCGCGTCTCTTGGGGCCCTACCTCGATTACGGAGACAATTGAATTGAAAGGGAGAATGTTGGATAGGGGTTAAAGCCTGGAAGTCACCGTGGGGCCAAGGTACACACACACACACACACACACACACACACAAAAAAACTTTTAATACCCATCTCCGCCCCCGTTTGAAGCGTCAGAGCACCAGCTCTCCAGGGGCTCTCCAACACAGAGCCAGTCCGCACGCTCCTCCAAACTTTACGCACGGATGTACTCCTGTGGAAGTATTTTACTCTGGATTCTGCGTTTCAGCTGAGCTGTATTCTTCCAGATATATTTTCTATCGATTGGAAGCAGTCCCAGACTTTGAATTGCTTTGAAATCTAAACTTTTGAAAAACTTTCCTCAACTTTAAAATATTTTTTATTGTGATTCGCCTCATTCCAGCAGACAGATGCAGTAAATCTAAAACAAAATGACCGGTGTCTTTTTGAGGTGCCTAGTCTTGGCGCTCTGTATCGGCGCGCACAGGCTCTTGGCAGTCCCCCGGGCTGAGGAGGATGATGGATCCGGTGACAGCGCCTCGACCCTGGCCTTTGTGTTCGATGTTACCGGCTCCATGTACGACGATCTAAAACAGGTGATAGAGGGCGCCTCACGGATCCTGGAGAAGACCCTCAACCGGAGGACCAGAGCCATCAAAAACTTTGTCCTGGTCCCCTTCCATGACCCAGGTACTTTTTTTTTTTTTTTTTTTTTTTTTTGGCAAAACATTGTTCTTAAAATAACCAGTAACACAATAAGCACTATTGTTGCGAGTGTTAATCTTGACTCTTAATATGTTAGACCAGGGCTTAATATGTTTCTTAATAAATCATATAACTAAGGTTTACAGCAGCTTTGAACAAATCAAAAGCACACGTTGTCAGATTGGCTTGCCAGGTCCAGGCAACCCAGCAACCTGTAGCTCTATTGCTTGCATCTTTACAAACTCAGCATATAGGTCACTTTGCCCCTGATTTGATATTTTTCCGTAGCCGTCATGTATATAGTTTAACTTGAAAAAAATAAATCACAGCAAACTGCAACACATTAACTCAGAATGTTGCACATGTTGGAGCCCATAACTGTTTCAGTAGTCCATTTGGACATGGAGCGGCACATTAAACTCAAACTGATAGGAGAAATCAAGCAGGAATATGTGAGCTTTAAAAGAGTGAGGAGTCTGTGGGACAGGTAAGGCTCTCCACTCCCCCACCCCAACCCCCCAGCATCTGTCCTCCTATACGGGAAAGCTGCTTGAAAATAAGAGTGCTCTAATGGGGGAGGGTGTTTGAGCACTGATGAGAAGCATATGCTGTCTGCTTGTGTGTAATTACCCCACCTACTCCTCCCTCTCCTCCATCCAAGCCTCCGGAAAACCCTCGTAGCCCCCAGTTTAGCCAGTTGGGGGCTCAGGACTGCACTAACCCCACACATTTTGTCTGTGTTTAATGTGCCCTGCCCTTGGGGACCTTGTAAACCTTAGAGCTTGCAAAGAAGCCGCAGTGGCTGACAAAGAGGCGTGACGGTGCTGTCAGTGCTTTACAGTCACTCATGAGGAGCAGACAAGGGACTTGAAAGCCTCCACTGTTGCAAGTCTGCAAGCTCAGTATCAATAGTCTCCCAAAGATACTTCAAAATGGTATTTGATCGTCGGGAATAACAAGCACAAACACAGAAATCGTGAGGCTCCACCCTAATCTGAGTATAATTGTACTAAAAAGGCTTGTGTTTATAGTCAGCAATGTTGTAAAAGCAAAAACAATGCGTCCCCTGTGTATTAGTTCATGTTTACGGTTCCAGTGATTGGCCCCAGAAGGCATCCAAGTAAGTCTCAGGCCCCGACAGGTTCTTATCCATTATACCAGAGTTTGCTGCTGCCGCTGCTGGAGGTAGTCGCGGAGTAGAAAATGCTGACTCCAGCTGCAGAAAATTATTATCATCTTCCAGACTTTGGCCAGATTGTAGCCACAAACCTGAACATTTTGTAATTTTGCCAGTGCAAAAATCTCTCCCGACACTCTTGTGCTGTGTGGTGTGCATGATTTGAAATTCATGTCTTGCACAAAAAGCTACGGGGCATCACTATGGCCCTGATAAATGAGACTGTGTGGCTTATTTGGGATTTTGATGCTGTGGATGCTTTTCCTCTCTTCACAGAGGCAGAACTGCTGAGAAGGAACAACTAACTCCTTTGTTCTGAAAAACCCAGACATGTTAGACCTAAGCCCTTAGGTCCATTTGTTTGGAATGAATATTTTAAGACATACGCTATTGTATAGCAACCGAAGCATCTCATATTAAGCTGACTTGATTTGATTTTGTTCACTTTAAAAGTCTCCGTTATGATATACGTTTCCAACCTCGCAGATATCGGCCCTGTGTCCATCACCACAGACCCAAAGAAGTTCCAGCAGGATCTGCAAGAGCTGTTTGTCCAGGTGGGAACCAGAACACACGCAACGATTATTCAATAGGACCTGGAACCACTTTGTTGCTCCACACTAATCCGAGCTATAGCCGAGCAGACAGCCATTACTTAAAGCGAGCCTATGTGACTTTTATAGAACAGCAGCCACTGAGGCCACGAGGGACAATAATGTGATGATGATATAATAATGTAGTTTAGAAGAATCATAATGTCAGCACACTGACTCAGCAGTATCAGTTACATAGCAATACGTATCTGAACATTAGCAACCATAAGCCACTGGTTACACCAGATCAAGTAAGACTTGTGGTAAAAACCCTCAGTGTATTGAATTGAACAATGATGTGTTGACTTTTAAAAGGCACGTTGTCTAATTTCTTCTTTCAAAAGTTACTTAGTATTGCTTTAAAGAATATTGTGTTTTAAATGTTTCTATGTAATATTTGCCATAACCTGTGTCCCTGCTAAATTAGACTCTATTCCAAATGCTGAGCTATATGACACAGTTGTTTGAGTATATATGTAATAAGATTTACAGTTTCTTTGATCATGTGTGATTCTTTCACCCAGGGTGGGGGCGACTGCCCCGAGATGAGCATAGGAGCCATAAAGAAAGCCTTAGAGGTTTCCCTGCCTGGATCCTTCATCTACGTGTTCACTGACGCCAGAGCCAAAGACTACCGGCTGAAGAGAGACGTTCTGCAGCTGGTGCAGCTCCGCCAATCGCAGGTACAGTCCTGGAAAGTTGGGCAGGGTTGGAAGGGTCTCATTTGTCTATAGCCACGACGTTTCACTTCCGGGATTGTTCAGGTACCGCCTTAAATTCCGCCGGATGACTTTCATTTTGGCTGGATGTCCGGTAACTTTCGCTTTCTTTGTGTTGCCATTTTAAACTCCGGTGGATTTATGAGGACTAATGGTGAACTGCTCCTCAGATCTCCGCAGGGTAAATCCAGACAGCTAGCTAGACTATCTGTCCAATCTGAGTTTTCTGCTGCACGACTGAAGCAACCTTTGAACGTACACATGTTCCACCAAAACAAGTTACTTCCCGGTGGCTATTTTGCAGAGGCTCCGTACAGCGCTTAGAACCGCCTAAGACAATTGTGATTGGTTTAAAGAAATGACAATAAACCAGAGCACGTTTTTCTCCCATCCCGGAATGCTGTGTGGACTAGCCAGACCCTCCTCCGCAGCGCTGTGGAGGAAGGTCTGGGATATATATATATATATATATATACTGCATCAGTCCAATGTTGGCATTTAACCGCTATATGATATCAAAATAGTACAAAAATCATGTATGCAAACATTCATTAGTCTTGTTAAACTCTCCCTTAATTATCTAAATGCTGTTTAGGTGATGTTTAGTGATGTTCAGTGGTGGAATGTAAATAAGTACATTTAACTTAAAGCAACACCAAAGATTCTTTTGTACCTTAAAATAATGTTTCCAAAATTGTTTCAGTGGTTCATCAACTCGTAACAGGGTGAACGGCACTTCTGCATTCGCTCTCGGCCCTCTAACGGCTATAACCGCACTATGCAAGTTTGCCAGATCGGGGTAGCGGATCTTTAGTTTCAATGAGAGCGGTAATGGACAATTCCGCTTCCAACCTGTAGGGGGACCGAAGAGGAAAAGTGCTTTGGTGTTGCTTTAAGTATTGTACTTAAGTACAAATCTGAGGTACTTGTGCTTTACTCAAATTATTTTTATTTTCGTTATACTTTCTACTTCTACTCCACTACATTTGAGAGGGAAATATTGTACTTTTTAACTCCACTACATTACTCTGACAGCTTTGGTTACTGGTTACTTTACCAATTAAGCTTTTTGCAAACAAAACACACATAGTTCATAAAATACAATGTTTGATTATAAATGAAACTACCCAACAATATACAGGCTGACAAGTCCAGCTGAAATGATTAGCCGATTAAACACTTAGTTGATTGACAGAACTGTTTGGATCGTTTCCAGTTTGTAAAATGTGAGGATTTTTCTGCATTGAGTACTTTTACTTTTAATACTTTAAGTACATTTTCCTGATGATACTTACATACTTTTACTTAATTAGTAACTAAGTAAGTTAGTAATATTTTCAATGCAGGACTTTGACTTTTTTTTACAGTGTGGTATTAGTCCTTTTACTTAAGTAAAGAATCTGAATACTTCTTCCACCACTGGTTAGCAGGAACATGGTTTAATGTAAATGTTTAAATACAAGTCCTGGCCCACAGAGGTTTGAGTATCTTTGCATTTATCACACGCTGTAACAAAAGGAATACAGTGGCATGCTGTGAAAGATCTACATTCCAATGAAGTTCCCCGACGCTCAGCTGAGCAAGGGAAAGTCTCTTTAAAGTCACTCTAGTCTCAGCCTCTACATGAAGCATGACAATGAGCATTAGCGTCACTTTGGAGCCAGCTGAAAGCCAGTCCGTAGAAAGCAAACACTGAACAGTAGTAATCCTCTTAACTCTTCCTGCCCCCCCCCCCCCCCCCCCCCCCCCTTTATTCCCAGGTGGTATTTGTTTTGACCGGGGACTGTGGGGACCGCTCTCAGCCTGGCTACAGGGTGTATGAGGAGATCGCTGCCACCTCCTCTGGACAGATCTTTCACCTGGACAAGCAGCAGGTCAACGAGGTGAGAGCATGAAAGAGTACATGGCACTGCTACTTTCACCAAACCATTAACACATCTGCATACATAATACATGATTTAACATACATTCCACTGATTCTACTCATATAAAGTAGAATTGAGTGCTGTTTATGAATATGGAAAGTAGGGCTGGGACGATATGCTTTTGTCCCGATTCCATTCTTTTCACGATACATGAGTGCTGATTCGATTCGTATTGGGATTTTCAATTATTGTGATTCTAGAAGTATTGTTGCGATTTTCTTTTCCTTCTTTAACAAAAACAAAAGTTGAATTATACACTTCCAGAGACTATATATATATATATATATATATATATATATATATATATATATATATAGTCTCTGGAAGTGTATATATATATATATATATATATATATATATATATATATATATATATAGTCTCTGGAAGTGTATAATTCAACTTTTATATAATATATATATATCATTATATATATATATATATATATATATATATATATATATATATATATATATATATATATATATATATATAGACATAGACATTTATAAAAACTAATTGTTTTTTAAAAATAAATGCACATCACATGTCAGTCTGACATTTATTTAATTTGTAAAGAAGTACATAACTTTTCTGCATTTTCTGCTTCCGGTCTGTTTTGCAGGAAACTGATATGATGTAGTAAGATGTCAGCGGTACCGTATAAACAGAAAATATTTCGGTGAATCATTTGTTAAAAAAAAGAAATAAAAACTATAGATTCTGGGGAAAAGAATTGATTTTAAAAATCGTTATGTGAAGTGCAAGAGCAGAAGAAAAAATATCTGGGGCGCCTGGATAGCTCACCTGGTAGAGTGTGCACCCCATGTACAAAGGCTCAGGCCTTGTCCCAGCGGCCGCAGGTTCAACCCCGACCTGCTGCCCTTTGCTGCGTGTCATTCCACGTCTCTCTCCCCTTTCACATCTTCAGCTGTCCTATATAATAAAGGTCTAAAATGCCCAAAACGTTATCTTTAAAAAAAAAAGAAGAGAAAATGACCCAGTGATGTAATAACAGCGATTTCATTCAGTGTAATCAAATGATTCCAGAGCTGATTTTAAACTTCCTGTTCATATGATACTGGTGTGTAACTCTTTCGTATCGGAAGCAGCATGTAACAGAAGCCCTGTCCAAGAAGCCAAAGACAGCAGGGCTCACTTCCCCGGCAGACGCCAAAGAAGCCAGAGTTTCCTCTGAAAGAGACACTGGTATCCTGCGTGTCAACACAGGAGATGGCTGGACAGCGTTGAGCTGGAGCCAGCAGCTCTGCACACTGGTGGCCCACTGAACCTCTGAACTCAGACGTGTGTGTGTGTGTGTGTGTGTGTGTGTGTGTGTGTGTGTGTGTGTGTGTGTGTGTGTGTGTGTGTGTGTGTGTGTGTGTGTGTGTGTGTGTGTGTGTGTGTGTGTGTGTGTTTGGGGCTCTGTTTCCTGTCAAGTCATGCTTGTATGTAGCTAAACATACAGTGCCTGTGTGTGGGGCAGCTCGGTTCATAACCACTTCATAATACAGCCAGCTGTTTAAGGAGTGTATGAATGTGATTTGTGTGCTGCAAAAGAGACCAAACTTTACTCTAGCCATCACACCTCAACCCCAGATGGCTTCGTGCTAAAGTCGCCTAAATTATTTTCACATGTTCTTAGAGTACTGTTACATGTACATGTGAACACATTTGTCTTGGATCCAGTTTGAATTAGTGTATGTCATGTCGTGTTATTAGTTTTTAGACCTGTGTGATTATAGCTCTTGGGTGGCATGCTTTTACCAAATTAAAGCAAATCCTTTAATCTTTAAAAACCTCAGAAATAGTACAAATCTAACCAAATATACCCTCGTAATAGCAGTTAAAGTAAAGTAAGTAATAAAGTGCAGCCAAATCAAAATATCCAAAATCATTTTGTGGTCTCTGGGGAGGGGAGGGGGGAAGGGGGAGGGGAGAATGGAGAGAAAACAGACTGCTTATTTTACACTCTAATCCCAGGATATGATCTGTCACAGCTTCCCTCCTTCCAACACAGCTGCCCAGTGGAGTGGGCTCCAAGTCCTCACACAACAACTCATTGTCAGCTCTACGTACCGCACTCTTTACGCTCTTTTAAATTTCGACTGCTTATGATCAACGAGAGGATGCGCCAACAAGAGCGTGGCTGAGAAACCCCCGCTAATGTGCTGTCAAACCTGGACCGTGATCTGTGCTCCTCATGGTAATGATGCAATCCCTAACCATAGGTTGCCTGAAGCGCTGATCACAAAATGAGGGCTGCGATGCGTTAGCTTCCAGATAAGGTTGACAGAAACAGGGTTTTAAATATGCATGTGATGAAGATGCGGTTTTGCAGCATAGGATATGGCCACGTTGTTGTGTGTTTCTCCCTAGAAAGCTGCACAGACGCTGAACTCAAGTGTCTTTTAAGAGTAATGTATAACATTGCCCTCATGGTTTCCTCATTACGTGGATGCAGTAGTGAGTTGAGGGGCTGGTTATGGTTGTCAGACATAAAACAAAACCCAGGTATCCTTGTCTTCCTGAGTGCGCTAAACAAAGGCACCATTTATGGTGTACCTGCCACTCTCAAATACGGGCCACTTGTGCCATGCAAAGCCTCGGCAGGTGTGTGTAACGAAACCCCCCCCACTGAGAAGAGAGCATGGGTTCCATCTGGGACTGATTCGCTCTAATAGCCTTGATTTGTAGCGGTACATCTTCCTGCAAATGTCAGCAGTTGTGGTGTTTAAGCCTGGGTGAGGACTAAGCTGACCTCTCCCCACTGGGAGGTCTGGAGTCAAGCTGTTGTGCTTAACCACTGCACAGCCACGTGTTTTCTTTTTGTTTTCTCGGGCAGGTAATGCACCTGGCGGAGTGAGGGGAATACAGCATCACCACAGCCTTAGCTAACCCTTCTTCTGTGGCCCATCTGTCATGCTTCTATGAATAGCGGAGGGGGGTCCTTCCTGTAACAGTCCTGTAAGCCCGTTCAACTGAGACACGCCGGATGAGGTTTCACAGGACTTAAGATCCTCTGCATTCCCAGTGTGGTTAAGACGGGGAGTGGCTGCAGAACTCAACGTGCTCCTCCAGACCTACCATGGCCCCCGAAAGGCAAGTCGTCCCATCTCTGCACTCCAGTTCCTTTCATCTGAAGTCTGAGTAATGTCCACTCCTCTCTGCTCTCTTGCATAAGCAATAGACACTATCCTTGGGGCAGATGTAGGTCACTTCTTCGCAGTTTCCTGCTCTGCTGGTGATGGCTGCACATGTGGCAGACATTACAGCTGTTTCCAGTTGTAAAAACGGCGAGAGGAACCAGCTGCTGTCAGCACCCGGTGGACCTGATAGACAAAAAAAAAAAAAGCGGAGGCCTGATAATTAAATTATCAAAGGCTTTCCTTGTTTCAGTTTTTGCTCCCTTTCGTAAATGTCTTAAAATGTGTTGCCGTTGGCTCCGTCTCCAAGGGCCCGCCGAAGAAATGTTTTCAGTGTGTTTTATTACAGACGCAGCTCAGCCATAATGCCTCTCCATAGAAGGTCAAAACAAATACTAGACAGCAGTTGCTTGTTAAGCATTTGGAAGATGGAAGACTGAAACGAGACTCTGTAAAATAACAGTGCTCTGCTTCTGTTTTCATTTGAGAGCAAACAAAAGGGAAGCTGTATCCTTACTCTAAACCATTGTAACGATTACACCTAGAAGGTCAAGCACGTGTCTAAACTGAAATTCTATATTGTCAGATATTTCTTTGGCGAACCTCTGAGGGAAATTCTAGTCTAAGTAATGATCGTTTTTGCCAATAAATATAATCAAACTGTCCGCCATTATTTCAGACTTTGGGTAATCTTTGCTCTGAGTGGTGGAATGACTCATTTAAGAAGTGAGCCTCCTGCAATCCTAATTTGTGTCACAGTCTGACCTCATCTGGCTTCTTAAGTTTAACCGATTTAACAGAAAAGTGGGAAACAGCCAGCCATTTCTGTCCATATACGATCGTGCCTGCACGTCAGCCAGGTTGATACTGTGGAATATACAATAAAAGTGTAAAACAAAGGCAACGCTACTTTGTATTCTGAGGAACAAGCCTCGTAAATTGATTAAAGCTGTGTCGAGGGGGGGGACTGCTGTCTGACAGACTTCCACAGTGAGGGACGCTCCTCTGGGAATACATGCTTGAGAGTGCAGAAAACTGTATGTTATCAGTTTGACAGTGAAGCACTGTTTCACTTTTTCCTTTGTTTAGGCAAAATCCCTCTTAGGAATACTTTTGCGATGAACGAATAGTCGGAAGACGAAGAGCAGTCTGCTGCTCGACCAGGGAAGGGGTTGGTGGTGGTGGTGGTCATGTCCTTCCTGTCCCCATCCTGTCTTTCTAAGTTTGATGGATCCCAGCCTCATCCACCGACCAATTAGTCTCCTCCAGCGTGACATGCCGCTCTCCGTTTTTTCTCCCCCCTGTCAGGTTTTAAAGTGGGTGGAGGAGACAGTTCATGCCATGAAGGTCAACCTGCTGTCCTCCAACCATGACAGTGCCCAGGAGAACAAGTGGGACGTGCCCTTTGACCCCAGCCTTCGAGAGGTCACCGTGTCACTCAGTGGACTGGCACCACAAATCGAGCTCAGCGATCCCTTCGGTAGACATCCCGTTAATACTGTTTTCCAGTGGTGGAAGAAGTATTCTAATGCCACACTAATACCACACTGTAAAAAATACTCTGTTACAAGTAAAAGTCCTGCATTGAAAATGCTACGTGAAAACTGTGCTGTGTTTATTCTGCTAATCATTTCAGCTGTAGGCCTGTATATTGTTGGGTACTTTCATTTCTAATAAAACATCGTATTTTATTAACTACAGCAGTTTTGTCTGCAAACACCTTCATTTGTAAAGTAACTAAAGCTGTCGGATGAATGTAGTGGAGTAAAAAGTAGAATATTTCTCTCTGAGATGTAGCGGAGTAGAAGTAGAAAGTGGCATGAAAAGAAAAGACTCAAGTACAGTACAAGTACCTCAAATGTGCACTTAAGTACAGTACTTGAGTAAATGCACTTAGTTACATTCCATCACTGCTGTTTTCTTTCCTGCCGTATTAATTAACAATATTTTCTGTGCCCCCCCCAAAGAAGGGAAGCCATATTTTACTTTAAAAGGTTCCTTTTCTTGTGTTCCAGGTCGTGTAGTTGGTGAAGCGCAGGGCCTGAAAGAGCTGCTGAACATTCCCAACTCGGCTCGTGTCGTCAACCTGAAGTTTCCCAGACCTGGGGCTTGGAAACTGAAGGTACTGCTGTGGAGAACAGTCCATAAATATGTTTCTTGACTTTTTTTCACGACTGCGGGCTAATGGAATACTATCGCTTTCTTTCTAAAGGTGAGCTGCAGTGGGCGCCATACTCTGAGGGTCACAGGAGTCAGCGATCTTGACTTCCGGGCCGGCTTTTCCAGTGTTCCCGTGTCAGAGTTCAACCACACCAGAGAGAGGCCGATTAAAGGTCGACGGACGTGTTTCTGTTAGCTTCTTGAGTCTTCTTTGACTTCGAAAACGTGCAGAAGATGACTTCATGACAATCTTTTTTTTTTTTTTTTTTTTTTTTGTCTCTCAGGACTTCCAGCCCATGTTTTGCTGAAATGTACAGGCCTGAAGCCTCCGGGTCAACTCAGCCATGTGGAGCTCATGTCAGGCTCAGGCCGCTCGTTGCGCACCATCCCCGTGCCTATGCCGCCTGACCTCGGCCAGCAAGGACTGTGGAGTCTCCCGGAGATGCGCACCCCCTCCCAGAGCTTCTTCATCAAGGCGACGGGCAAAGACAAGGAGGGCTACCGCTTCCAGAGGCTGTCTAGTGTCTCCTACACCAACATTGTTCCTGGCAAGACATCCCCCCCTCCCTGCAGACATATCTCACCAAAGCCACTCCGCACTGTCTCTCACACCTCATCAATCTCTCTGGTGACCTTTTAATATTTGTTTCCTCCCTCGTGTAGATCCCCCAGCTGTGAGCATGCCTGATGTGGTGCAGGGCTTCTACATGCAGCCGGCTGTGATTGGCTGCTCGGTGGAGAGTGACATTCCCTACAGGCTAAGATTCACCAGAAGTGGGATAACGCTGGGAGAGGAGAAGTTCTTTCAGTGAGTCTTTTCCTCTGTTCACTCAGCGCTATGGAACATTTGGCTCGCTTTCCCAATTCCAGATTCAGATTCCTTCAGATGCTGCGGCTTATTTCGCCCATTAGCTGCTGTTACGCTAATTAGGTCCCTCACTACTCTTACAGCGAGCAGGTCTCGTCTGTAAAGTATTAGTGCTGCTTGACTGCTAAGTTTTATTGGCTCGTCTGTCAGAAAACATGTATACACCGTTCATTTTGTAAACATTACATATTCGATTGTGTCATCTTGAGAAATAAACAAAGCGCCTATTCTTTCTCGGTGTTGACGCTCTGCTTTAAATTACATTCATGAGGTGTGTGTGTGTGTGTGTGTGTGTGTGTGTGAGATACTAATTGAATGTGATGTAAAATGGGATCTTGTTGCTATTGTCATATTCCAACGAACCAAACGTGTCTTTGTATCAGGAATTCTGCTGTAGCATCATGGGAGATTGCCCATGTGTCAGCGGAGGATGAAGGCCTGTATGAGTGCGTAGTGCAGAGCAGTGCAGGACAGGGACGGGCCTTAACACAGTTGACTGTTAGAGGTATGTCTCACACACATTCACACAACGATCCAAGCACACACACACACCTCCTCAGTCGTCTTGCCTGCATGCATCACAGTCACAGCAAAGGCTTTGAAATAAGTTCCAGCCATTTTATTTTTATCTTAGATTCATGGTTAAAATGATTATAAATGACACAAAGCATGCCAGCACAAACATTTGTATGAAAGAGTAAACTCTTTCTGTTAAACTGTTTGGTCACCTCTGACAACGGCAGTTCGATGTTTTGGTTGCGTTTCCATGAAAACAGAGCCTCCTCCGGTCCTGAAGCCGGCAGTGAATGTGACTTCCTCGGTGGGAGCCGTGGCCGTGCTGTCCTGCCAGGTGGAAGGCTCCATGCGCCACAACTTGACCTGGTACCGAGCGGGACGTACCATCCGGGCGCGCTCGGAGAGGGTGAAGCTGCTGTCCGACTCATCCTTGCAGATCAGCGGGGTGCGGACTCAGGATGCTGGGGAGTACCACTGTGTGGCCACCAACGCCCACGGAGACAGCAGAATCACCACGTGGCTTCTGGTTCCAGGTACGGCAGCGCGATACCCTGCTGATCATCTGCTTAAACGCTTAACACATCGGGGGCCTCGGGGCTCCCCTCAGGTCCCCGTCATCCGTTTTACATTATTGGCTTAACCTCCTCAGAGTTAGATTGAGCCACTTCCTTGTCAGAAAAAGTTCCTCATCAGCCATTATTGATGTATGTTTAAAAAAAAGTGTGGCTTCTACCAAGGGCACACACTCAGATGTTTGTAATGCAATGATGTCAGACACGGTAGGTGCCGGTAACTGCATTGTAGCCGACTGTCATCAGGAGTTTACTGATGTTAAACTTGTGATAGGGAAGTTATAAGTTACATCATGCAGCCAGCGGTGACAAGGCCCTAGTCGTAGTCAGCATTTTGCCTCTGTTTGACTTCAAATTGCAGAGGCTCCTTCTGTGGTAGTTCACCCCCTGGGCCAGGCTTTCTCCCGAGGGGACGAGATCCGCCTCGTCTGCTCGGCGTCCGGCTCCCCCTCTCCCCAGCTCTTCTGGAGCCATGGAAACATGTTCCTCACTAATCGGCCGAGGTAAGGGAACTCTCAGCCCACTCAACACCTCCGGCACAGAGGACTCAGAGAGTCATTACATTCCACTTTAACTACATGCCACATCTCGTTTGCATCACTTTGGAGATTTAACGTCATTTTTTTTTTCCAAACCACAAGTACTTTATATGCCTGTGTAAAATACATATTCAAAGAAACATTTCTCTCATGATACCCAAGAATAGCAGAAAGGGTTAGAGATGAATTGGCGGTTTACATCTGCACATGTAATCAAGAAGAGTCAACAACCATGAATTCTGTCTATTGCGTCATGCAGGTTGAGTCTAAACCAACATGGAGTTCTGACCATCAGAGGGGCTCTCCCAGAGGATGCTGGGAACTACACATGTTTAGCAACCAATGAGGCAGGGATGGCCTCGCAGTCTGTGTCACTTACGTTTACAGGTAAAACATGATATCCTTACAGATGTCGAGGGGGCCAACGTGAAAATAAGCTGTTGCTGAATGAGCCTTTTTACCATTTAATCTCTCTTTTGTATTTTTTATTTCTGTGTTCATTTTATGAATAATTGTTTCTGTAAGCATTCATTTTTTTAGACTTCAAATAAGAAAGCACTTCTTCTTTTGAATCTGTGTTGTTGACTATTGTTCTGGAACATTTGTTTTGAATCAATCTGTGAATGATATCCAGCTCTGGGTAGAGCGAGTGTGGCCACATGCTGCTGCCATCTCACGAAAAAGGATATTTCTCTTCTTATTGTGTGAGCGCTGACAGTTGTAGGCCCAAAGTTTTAGTCATGGCATGTCAGTTAGTGGTTTACAGAAACCTCAAAACTGATGGACTGTGGCAGCCTCTTCCTGGGGCGTCCTTTTATACACACTTTTGTCTCCGAATGACATCTTTAACAACAATGATCTGTGAAGGCAGCGAAAGTCTTGTGTGATGGATTGTGTCATTCCTGTCTGCCTGTTCTTAAAGCATCTAACCCGTTGTGTGTGTGTGTGTGTGTGTGTGTGTGTGTGTGTGTGTGTGTGTGTGGGGGGTTTCTATATTTACCCCAGGTCTCTTCTGCAGCCTTTACTGATTTTATCCAACATTATTATTATTTCCAGATCTGGCAAATTGCTATAAATTAAATATGATTCAAGAATGCACAATCAAACTGCTTTTCTTTTAGGGCTGCTGGATTATGTACAAAAATCACAATCATGATTATTTTGGTCAATATTGAAATCCCGATTATTTAACACGATTACTTGTTGACTTTTGGAAAAACGTTGCAGTGATTGAAAAACAGTGAAAACACCTTGAACTGTGAAATTTCCCTTAATACTTTTCCCATTCAAATGCTGGGATGGCATTAGCTCAGTCCGTAGGGAGTTGGGTTGGTAACCGGAGGGTTGCTGGTTCAAGTCCCGTACAGAACAAAACATTACCGCTCAAGGCGCTGGTCCACTCACTCTGACATCTCTCCATTTTTGCATGAATAGGTCCTAAGCATCTGTGTGTATTTCATGCCTGTGTGTAGTGATTTCTTACAAACGGAGTGTAAATTGTAATATCCCCACTGGGATCAATAAACAGTATAAATTATTATTACTTGTTTATTGATTTTTCAGTTTTTGTGCTCCTTAGGAGGCAAAATCATAATCGCAATACATTTTTTTTATTAATTGCACAGCCCTACTTTCTTTTCTATCCTCCAGAGGTGCCTAGAATAACTGTGGCGCAGCAGGTCGTACTTGTATCTGTTGGTGGTGTTGCGACTCTGGAGTGTCAAGCCACAGGCATTCCCCCTCCTCTGGTTCACTGGTTCAAAGGTAAAATAAAGATGGGAACATAAAAGCGAACATAAAAGCGACTGATGAAGGTTCATATAAGAGACCAATGGGCTTGCTTCCCGTGTGTTTCCAGGTGAGCTTGAGGTGGGCTCTGCTCCTTTCGTCGAGCAGGATGTCCACCGCGGGACGCTGCACATTCGAGGGGTGCAGGAGGTCGACGCTGGTCAGTACAGCTGTGTGGCCAGCAGCTCTGCTGGAACCTCAGCCGGCACTGTCAGTCTGGAGGTTGGAGGTGAGACCGCACTTCAGTGTTCCACATAAATCTTTTTTTTTTTTTTTCTCACAAAATATACACAAAGGGAAAATTCCCTCTTCCCTCCACAGCGGGCCCATTGTTCTCGGAGGCACCGGTTGACGTGATGGCAAACGTAGGTGAGAACATCACCCTCCCTTGCCTTGCCCGAGGTTCCCCGCAGCCGACGGTCACCTGGCGCAGACGGGACGGCAGACAGATTCGTCCGAGGACAGACAGCCGCAGCAGAACAATGCAGCTGGAGAGCGGACATCTTCTAATCCAGAGTGAGTTGTCCGTGAAACACTGTCACAGAAAAGAGCTTTGGTCTGCAGTGCAGGCTAATGCAGCTTCATGGTTGCTTTGCACTGACTGGCATGACTGCAATTTTTAGAGTGATTATATATAGAAGAGGTGCAGCCTTTCATATTAAATTCAGCTTTTCTTAAGAGAGGGAGGGAATCAGGATGCCATCGTTAAAGTTACCGTGTATATATAAGCAGTATCCATCCTGCTAAAAGCACTTCTTCTGCTCTGTGAAAGACTTAACCTAAAAAAAGTCACTTTAATTCTGTTAATCAGTCTGCAAGAGTAGGTGTCCCTTTGTAAGTGTTTCTCCTTCGTTGTGAGATTGTATTTCCATCAGGGCATATGGGAATTTAAATTGTGAACACTGGAGGCCTTTCAGCCTGCAATATGACTAATCTTGGCCACTGAAGGTGATCCTTTGTGCCCCTGAGACTAAATGTTTATAGTGTGCGTAATGTTGTATTGGAGAGCGAACGGACAAATTTGCATGGGCTGCCTCGGTCATTGTTTCCATTTGTGGCTGCCGTCTGACCTAATTAGCTCAATCTGTTGCGTATGGCTTTATTTATTTATTTTTTTTACCTGCCGTTGTTTTAGAAAATGTCTATCTATATTGTGTCACATGCAAACTCATACCGTACACATGTTGATGTTCCAACATGTGATCTCCAGAGAACTTACCGAGTAGGACACGTGTGTCAGCAGGCTGGCAGCTGAGGCAAACCCATTAATCCCGTTACTTTCTATTTTTAACTCTTAATTACAGCACAGTCAAACCAATAATACCACTAGTATTGTGTAGGGGATTTAACTGCTATTAACATGTTTTTTTTTCTAGATAAATAGTTCTTTCTCAGTAAGTGTAGAGATGCTGGTTTACTATGTGTTTGACTACAGATGTCTGGCTGGATGATGAAGGGCTGTACATCTGCGAGGCCAAGAACCAGTTTGGAACCATTAAATCAGAGGCCAGAGTTGGTGTCACTGGACTGGGTAGGCTTGTCTAAGCTCTCTTATCTATCTGCTACTGTTTATTTTAGAGACAATGGCAGCTACTCCAAAGCTAAAATACTTTCACATTTTCCTGCTCTTGTTTAGTATTTATATCTTAACATTTCCTGCAGAGCCCCCTCTCTTGGTGCAGGGTT
Source organism: Perca flavescens (assembly GCF_004354835.1). Taxonomy (NCBI): domain Eukaryota; kingdom Metazoa; phylum Chordata; class Actinopteri; order Perciformes; family Percidae; genus Perca; species Perca flavescens. Next base: position 12,091,137 of record NC_041335.1, read on the forward strand.
CCCCAATCATCACCACTGGCATCGGCCAGTCCCTGAGTATTCCTTGCATGCTGTTGGATGGAATACCTCTTCCAGAAAGACACTGGTCCCAAAATGGAAAACCTGTAAGACTGACTAGTATTCAACTTTCAAATACGTTCTGTTCGTCACGCAGATCATCTCTGTGTTGCTGTGTGACAACAGTCGTTTCTCCTCTGCACAGGTTCAGCTGAATCGGAGGATGTTCCTGAGGAGTGATGGCAGTTTGTATATTGAAAGAGCCATCCCAGAGGATGCTGGGACATATGTCTGCACTGCGGTGAATGTAGCAGGCTCCATGAACGTCACTGTCAGCCTGGAGGTCCACGGTAAGAGCGCAGGTTAAAGAAATTGTCCTACATTTGGAAATCGTGTTTGCTTTTTTGCCAAGCTTTAGATGAAAAAGATCAATACCTCTCTCCATCAATATAGGGGTATCAATCTTCTCATCTCAACTGTCAGCAACAAAGCAAATAAGCCTTTCCCAAAATGTCAAACTATTCCTTTAAGTTCACTTCCCTGAATACAGTTTCTTAATGCTAGAGACGCTGGCAGGTTTGGACCAAAGATTACGGTTTTTGGACAGTCATGTCAACAATGTGCTGACTCAGCATGGAAAACAACAATATGTCAGTGACTTGACCACCTGCTGGCATCATAGTGAGAGGCTTCATTCATTGCGCGCTGTGATGAAAGGCTCATTTTGTTCATAGGCGCGTAATGACAGACAGGCCAGATTACGGTTCATCATCGGTTTGTAATGAAGAAATGCCTCCGGCGCTGACACTGCTGCCTGGCTAAGGCCAGTGATAATACTGTGGTCCAGGCAGTCAGACAGCTGTGTTTTGTGACCTACTTCTTCCACAGTGCCCCCTGAGATCAACGCTGGTCCGTACCACTACATAGCTAACGAGGGTGTAGCCATCACACTATCATGCGAGGCCAGCGGAGTTCCCAAGCCAAATGTTGTCTGGTCCAAGGTAGGATGTTACACTCGCTCTCAAAATCTACTTTTCTTAATGATTGCTTTGGCTGCATCCCATAAACCCATGCATGACTAATTGGCTCATCCTTATTGCCACAAAATTATCTAGTGAGGATCACTCTTGGCATTCATTTGTCTTAAAATGAATCACAATTAAGACTTTGTAAATTGATGAAGTAATAGCTATACCAAGCATGTTACAATCAAACAAAAGATATATATCCAGTTCTGCAATGGTGATTGGATCTATATTTCTTTTATAAGTGTTGAGTAAAGTCTTTAGCCAAACCAATCATTAGTAGGCTATCGATGAAATCAGCACTAGCATGAAGATAGTGATAGTAATAGTAGTCATCTTCATCTATGAATGCATTCTCTAAAGATTCACTACTTGAACTCAAGTCATGTTAAGGCTCTGAGTTATTACATTTTATTTTCATTTCCCTGTTGGCGTATAAATCTAGCAACACAGTTTCTCCCTCTGGCCTTATGTTCCTCTGATTTGTCTGAACGCTCTAAAAATACCACCAACATTAACGGTTTGCATTGCATTTAAGATTTGATTAACCTGACCAGGAAAGATGTAACCATGGCAACTTCACCATATTGCTGCTTGACTGTGAGACATCACTCAGGATTGGATTGTACATTAGAAATCTATTTAAAACCTTCCCCCTTCCAATACAGCACTTGAGAAGAAAAAGAATCGTAGCACACGGAGGGAGCCTGAACGGTTGAACGCAACCAGGCTGAACACACAGAATATGAACATTGTCATTGGATGTTTTCACGACATATGTCATACGGTGCTACACCTGTGTCTTGTTGCCTAGTGGGACACTACTACAATATGATCATTAAAGGCACAATCAAATTACTTTTCTATCCCCTTTAAAACCCTTTTGTCTCAGAACTGTGGCCTCCAAATGAAAAACAAAAATGTGACAATTATGGAATGGATAATAATTGTATGGAATGGATTTAGTCCCCGCAATGCAAGAGCAAACACTTCACACCATGACATAGTCAGCATTACTGAGGGAGCTCAACAAACATATTGTTGAACTGAGCCAGATTTTTTTGTCCTTGCTTTCTCCCAAACATTTTCAGAGTAGTACTCTAGAGTCAAGTAAATTTATTTTCTTGTCAGATAAAAGTGAATCTGTAAAAGCAATTTGATGTTCAAAGCAAGTGTGTGTGTGTGTGTGTGTGCAGCAGGCTGCATTCTCGTATGCGTGTATCAGGGATAGAGAGCGAGTTAAAGAGGTGCTCTGTAATTACATTAGACATCAAAGGTTGGGCTGTAAACCTTTAACCGAGCTTTGGGTCCCTGCGCTGTTGTGCAGACAGCTTTTATCTACAGTATATTCTGTCTTGTCTTATGCCTGCTCTTCCTCCAGGGGAGGCAGCCTCTGTCCAGGGACCGCTCCTCTCTTCAGTCTGACCCTGATGGATACCTCCACATCCCCCACCCCACCACTGACGATGCAGGCGTCTACATCTGCACCGCCAGCAGTTCTGTGGGCTACGCTAGCCGAGAGATCCAGCTCAGTGTCAACAGTAAGGCACATAAATGTTCCACCACAGTCACCCAAACAGAGCAGTGTTTGATTTAACGGTCTGTCTAGACTCTATGACGTTTCACTGTTTGAAAATTTTTTAGAGATACAAAGCAGGTTGAACATGGTGCTCTTAACACTTCTTTCCCTTTTTTTTTCTTCCAGCCATGCCTAAGATAATGGGTGTGAGTGGCCCTGACAACACAGTGAAGATGGCTGCAGAGGTGGGGACAGAGGTTGTTCTCCCATGTGAGGCCCAGGGGAGTCCCTCTCCACTAGTCACATGGAGCAGAAATGGGCATCCCATCCCCCCCGTCACAGCTGGGTAGGAGGAACGCTTACCTCACTCCGGCAATGATGCAATAAAATTAGCTAAACATCATGTAACAAACGTTCTCACCATACCTTACCTCTGATTTAGCTAACATCTGACTCAGCTTTTACAAGGGGACTCTGACTGAAGCTGGCTGCCATTCAAAGCTGCTGTTAACTTTTGGAGTTTATTTAGCGATGCCTTTTGAAGGGCAGCTAGGCTGAGGCTGCAACAGTCTGCCTGTGTGCAGGCTTCCCTAGTTGGCTAAACTGAGGAGGAACATCTGGTCCCACACGGTTCGCTGCTTCCCAGCTTTCATGTGTGGTCACACAGACTGGATAGATGACAGACAGACTCCCCGGGCCAGACACCAGACCGAGAACGGTTTTGGGGTAGATAGAAGAATGGCAGGAGTGGGTTGAAAGCTGCGGTGACTCACAGATACAGTATGACTTGTGTGGGGCCAGGAAGAAGAAAAAAAGGTGGGGGTGGAAGAGGGGAGGGAAACGAACTGACAGAAGAAGAGATACAAGCCCTGTCTGCCTGATGTTCGGATTCCCTGGGGTGCTTCAGCAGTAAAACAACATGCTGACTCTTTACTAGTCCTGTCTGATGAGAATAACACATCTCTGTGAACAACCCCCACAGCAGCCCCGCGCTTTGCATATGCAGGACCTGCGGAAACAAGCACGCTGTGAACGAGGGAGATTCATTCTCTCCAGCCACTCTCTGTGGGGTCAGAGGAAATGGCCAAGGGGTGCTGATTGTTGAAATAACTTAAATCAGTGGGTGGTAAGATTTCTTCCATAGCTATGTAATAGGCAAAAAGAGGGGGGGAGTGTGGGGCAATTAAACTCAGTCAGTGGATTTGTTCACTCTAGAGCCTGATCCTGATTAGGCTAATTTGTCCCAGTTAGTCTTTGTGTCAGACTGTGTACACAGATGACTTGACACCAATGTGGGGAGTGATGGATGTGCGAGTGGTGGTTCATGGCTTGTGTGTGCAAGCTTGTGTCAGCCTTCACTGTGTCACAGCCGAGCTGCAGCGCCACAGTCTGAGCAGCACAGATTGACCACTGCAGAGGCAGTCGTTCGGTTCCCATGTTTTGAGGAAGTGCGAGGAATCGACGTTACACCATATGTGCAGCTGAAATAGAGGGCTCTTTGTGCGTCAAGCTCATTTCCACTTACATGTACATGTTATTGTTATAATTCAGTTGCTTAGCAGACACACTTATCTAAGATAAATCAAAGAGGTGTGTTTACATTTGTGGATATTATGCATTTATACAGCTGGATAGCTTCTGGTGTTATTTGGGTTACCACACAGCCCTTTAAAGTCGCTGACCTACATCTAATCTACTTTTAACCTACATTTTACCGCTGCTTTTGTTTTTGCTGCAAAACACGTTTTTGCAGTGCAGTGCATGTGATCGCCTCCATCTGTCCATTTGTTTGTGACGAATGGATGGCTTGGCATAAACTTTGCTGTGTTTCCACATGGTTGTTCTCAGGAGGACTAAACATAGTGATAACGGAGATCTGTGTGCTCTTCCATGTAGCGCCTCCATCAGGCCAACCTTTTGATTTTCAAAGTATCTGTATTTCCTGACATCCGTGTAGTGATAAACACACAATAGCTGCTGTGCACATTACTGTTCCCAATAGGGCTGTGAAATTAATCAAAATATTAATCGTGATAATGATTTTGGCTCCTAATGATCACAAAAACAGACTAATCGAGAAAAACGATTATATTGCACCTTATGTTTTGCAAGTAAACTCTTATTTTGTCTTGTCTTCTTAATGGAACAAAACATTTCAAACGGGAAAAGTATTAAGGGAAATTTCACAGTTCTAGGTGTTTTCACTGTTGATTTGTTTAACTTTTTCACAGTTTTTTTAAGTTCAGCAATTGCAACATTTCATTCCAAAAGACAATAAGTAATTATGTTAAATAATCATGATTTCAATATTGGCCAAAATAATTGTAAATATGATTTTTTTTCTTCATAATTGAGCAGCCCTAGTTCCCAACTAGAAGAAATGCATTGCTTTTTAAGAGCCTATGACCTCTCCCATGGCAACGTCACCAAGTCGAACTTTGGTTACCGTTGTACACTGTAATTACTCTGGACAATGGTAATTGAGAAAATAACTCACTAGGGAGATTACTAGGCCCTGGGTAAGGTCCAGACTTCACTTAGTGCTTTCTTGTTCAGAACTTTCATTCATCACTAGATCCAGTTTTATTTCTGACAAACAACACAAATGAAAAGATGCAATCAACAGCTTTACAATGTATTTCAACTCTGTATTGCTATCACTTTCTTTTTGTTTTGTATTTAGAGCTCAGCAAATCACTATTAAAGTCAAGTAAATACAATGCAACGGACAGCGTAGCACTAGGCTCCATTCTTTTCACAAATTGCTTAAATTTGTACATATTATCTAATGAATTAACATACTAATGAACCACTTTATCAATGTGCTTCTGGCAATAACTGTACCAACTCACAGTCTGAATCTGTTTACAGGAACTGTTTTCATCAACTGAAAATGTAAATAGTAACAGAAACAAAACTGCATCTAGAAATGTGTCCTCACAGACCATCAAGGTTTACCAATACTATAAACACACACAGCCTTTGTAAATATGTTTCTATGTAAGTGCTCATATAGATGTATTCACTAGAGGAAAATAACGCTTCAAACAGGAACACTTCATCTCCCAAAACACAGCGGCTGTAGATCTTCAGTTACTCATAAAGTGTTGTGTTTTCTCCATCTCTTTGCCCCTGACCCCTAACCACTCCCCAGGTTCACTGTTTTGCCTTCAGGCTCTCTGAGGATCACTGATGTGCGCCTGATTGATAGTAAACTTTACACCTGCACTGCAGAAAACCCAGCAGGCAATGTGTCCCTAAGCTACAATTTACACATTCAAGGTAACTCTGCACGGCGTCATTAGAAAGCTGAACTTCTTAGAACCCTTCAAACTTTCAAAATTCTGTCAAGTTGATATATCACTTGTTATATTGAACACATCACTTCTAACATATGTGAGATATGTTAATAAATCGTTGTGTAGCTGTAGATGTGGTGAGACATGCCTTTACGCTATTTGTTTTTGTCCTCAGCTAAGCCCAGAATTCAGCCAGCCCCTTCCCTCCTGAAAGCCCTGATTGGCCAGAGAGTGACTTTGCCATGTGTGGTCCAGGGAGAGCCAAGCCCTGAGGTCAGTTGGTTTCACAATGGACTTCCTGTTGGGGTCAAGAACACAACGCCTCTCAGGATCCAGCAGGTCAGCCTGGCTGACCAGGGCATTTACCAGTGTGTGGCCAGGAACAGCGCTGGACAGGAGACCCTGGAGATCAAGCTGGAAATTCTTGGTGAATATCTGCAGTTCAGTTCTTCAAACCCTGTTTGTTCATTTTAAGAAAAAGCAGAAATGTGCACAACTCTGCAGTATATGCAGCATATTGAGAATCATGTAAAACCTACTTAAATAACCATTTCCTAGCACTGGTGAAATGAAGATTTATATACACTGACAATGTCCCAGTTTAAGGCTCTCCCAGTCTTTAGAGGTGCATTCTCTCGAGGCACAGTAGCTCCATGCTGCAAGAGGATAAGGGCCCGGTTGTACTTGAAAAATAAAGGTCCGTACGCCGTTTTGTCCAACCACGTCAGAAATCAAAAGTGTTTGTAGTTGTTCCAAATGGCCACACTTAAAGGAGGAGTGAAAAGCTGATTGTCATAGAGAGGGGGGGGGGATACGTAATATTGTCTCTCCTGGAAGACATTAATGTTGCAGTCAGTTGTTCACAAACAGTTGTAGTAGTAGAATGAAAAAAGTGAGGTAGAGAGAGAATTTCAGACCCTGGCTCTGTTCTCACCTCTGCACAGGCCATTCAATTCACGGGCTGGAGTGGGTGTGAATGCCAAATTGTGGAGTTTCATCCAACTTCAATAAGGTGTTTGGGGAGGGGGAGTCCAAAGCTATTCGACCATCTGACAAGCACTTCTGATGGACTATACTGACCCCTTAAGCAGTCCTTTTAGACTGCAAACTGTGCTGAATCAAGCCTTCTTACCATCAGTAATGGGGTACCACAGGGTTCTATTCTTGGTCCACTACTTTTACATTATACATAAATAACATAATTCTTACTAATGTATTTCAATACCCACATTTAAGCAAATGATAGATTTATATACCCCTGGTTCCACTCCAACCCAGGCTCCTAGTTATCTTCACTCTGCCTTTGTTGCTTTCCCGATACCCAGGGGCGTAGCACAAATTTCTGGGCCCTGTAGAAAGGCATTTTCTATGGGCCCCTCCCCGCATCCACAGCTATTCATTCTAGCATCTTTTTGGGCCCTCCTCGGCCCTGGGTACTCAGTCCCCTTTTTCCCCCCAGTCCAACGCCCCTGCCGATACCCCTACCCCTAAAGGCAGATAAGACCAGTACATGTGGATGTACTAACCTTGGCAGAGCTAGTATGCACCTTTTTAAATGAAATAAACTGAAAACTGCGCTCAAGATTGTTTCATTCCACTTTGAGATTTTAAAAGCTTTACCATCTAATGTTTTTATGACTCTTGTAATTACTTTTATTAATTCTGTTTGCCACTTGATTTGACAAGGAGTACTGTAAGATGTCTCAAATCATACACCCACAACAGTCCCTCAGATACCCTGAAGGCTTATTCTCACTTACTTAGTTACCTACACTGGAACCTCTATTAACTGGAGACCGTCCTTCAACCAGCACTTAATATGTTTTTCTGTCCTCACAGAGGCCCCGTCCTTTGCAGAACCCGGAGATGCCATCGTGGAGAAAGTAGCGAACAGCAAGGTCATCATCCCTTGCCCTGCTGAAGGTAAAATGTTTTACAGTTGAGTCACCCTTAGACTGAAAAGAATAGGGCAAATCAAAGGTGTGGCGTTTAGAAGAGATACAATTTGCAGCATGTAACTCAGTCTCATGCTTTTAGAGCCCTAAATGGATGCGTCTTTTTCAGTTTGTTTTTATAACACGAGAAAATTCCACGGACAGATATGTGTATTCGTGCACCATCAAAGGAATGTTTGGCTGTCAACATAGACAAACGATCAAAAAACAGAAAAACGATCCTTAAAAAGGCGCATCCTCCTTTTATCGCAGCACATAGAGGCATGCTGTCGTCTCTATATTTTAACATACAAGGTAGCATCCTGGAGGGATGTGCACAGCTCGCTACTTATCGGATCACAGTGAGTGTCTGTGTATGTCTGCGGATGCACTGATGGATACTTGACCCTCTGATGGCCAGTGCAAACAGGTATTGTTTGTGTAGAGTTGTGTCATGGTTACCAGCACTGTGAGAGAAGGTGAGGACTGTGTCCAATGTAGAGCAACAGCTGGAACCTCAGTCTGCCTTCTGCCTCAGTGAGCCACATCTGCTTTCCTCTGCGTCGGGGCCTGCTGGGAGAGGAATCCTAATTACAGGCTGCTGCCGGCAGATGAAGGACGGGGATGTCCGAGGTGCACCGTGAAGCACAGGAAGAGAAAGATGAAGCCACACTAGCCCACCTTCCATCCAAGTCATACCTGCTGGCAGGCAAGCAGGCAGACTGTACCAGGCCTCAGAGGGCTCACACAGAAATGCTTGATGCTCACGACAGCCTAGAAAGGCAGCTGGCAGCAGGAAACAAGGATCCCCTTATTTTTCTCCTGGGATGTATCTGTATGAGGGAGATAAAGTGCAGTCTCTGCCGGAAGAATGTTATTAATTCACCAACAAGCACGTTGCATTTGATAGAGGTAATTAACACACATGGAAGAGATAATCTCTGACTTTGTCAGCCCCAGCAAGCAAATTCAAAGTCTTCTAATGAGATCTGTTAACATCTAAAACAGAACATATGTATGAATTTCCTAACAGCAATGAGATAATCAATTTGTTTAGAGCTCCTTAACTTTAAACATGTGTTTGGAGAGGCAACAGACGATAACATCACCTTTGCTGGTGCTGCGTCTCCTGTGGTTGGCATTTTTTTGGATTGAGGAAGGGTGAAGTGTTTGATTTCCCTTCCTCGTCCGTGGTGTTTGTATATCTGACACTTCTGTAAATAGACATACTGTAGCTGTGGCATTTGGATCACTGCACTGCTCTTTTATTGCGACTCGCTGGTCTGTCCTTGTTCTGGGGAGTCTGTTGTGTTGGGTACAAAAGATCCTCCACCTTTTCCCCATTCCACCTTCCTCCTTTTCACCATTTCCGTCTCTTTTCCACCCATTAATCCACAGCACACATCTGTTTCAGGCTCCTGAGTGTACACACCAGTGCCTTTGAACTGCTTGTTCAACCACTCCTATTCTTACTGCTCAAGACTCTTGTCTTTGGTAATAAATCCTGACGCTAGTGTTTTAAACCTTACATTTTACATCTCTGCAGCATACTGGGTCTTTTTTTTTTTTTTATGTAACCTTGAAATCTTAGGCTCGCGGGCTGTAAGGACCCATTTTGGCAATGTCTTCCCTGCTGTCCCGCTGTCCAACAGATACATGTAGAGCTGGCTTTTTCTAGTCTGGGCCGCTTGCCCATTAAGTTTCCCTGTAGAGAAGCAGAAAGATGGAAGTAACTTTTCTTTCTGTCAGTTGTGATCAATATACTGTAGCTCAGTTTGTACTAACTCACAATCCTTTTCTTGTCCCCGCACCTGCAGGTTCACCTCATCCCAAGGTACGCTGGTTCAAGAATGGCCTGGAGATACACCCCGGACAATCAGAGTTTTCTGTGGCGAGGGATGGAGCTCTCGTAATTAGCACAGCGTCTGCCAGCCACAGCGGGGACTTCAAGTGTGTGGCGACCAATGATGCAGGCTCTGTAGAGAGAAAGACTAGGCTGAAAGTAAATGGTGAGAATTTCGTTACCGCTATTTTTCTCCCTTTCTAACGAAATACCTTAAAGTGAATGGAAACATAGGGTGAACGCAAATCTTCCCTTTTTACTGTGTTGCTTCTGCAGTTCCCCCTGAGATCCAAGATGATGGGCAGCTGCTGAACCTTACGGTCACCTTGAAGCAGCCTCTCACTCTGGGCTGCGATGCCTTTGGGATCCCCTCCCCCACAATCACCTGGACTAAAGATGGTCATCCTGTGAGTTCTTTCACCCTGAATTCCTGTTTACAGTTAATGTAAAACTTGGGCTGCATGTAATACACCTTGTTGATATCTAGCTGTACAATGCCACCAAGTGGCCATTGTTCTAATTACAATTACATGAGACACTTAAGATGCACTAAACTGGTTGCTGTAAAGTGCTATATAAATAAATGTTGATTGATTGATTGATTGATTGATAAACAGATTTCTGTACATCCAGGTGGACAGTCCTGGGGTGTATCTGCAGAATGGGAACAGGCTGCTGAGAATCTACAGAGTTCAGCCTGAGCATGCAGGAAGATTTGCCTGCACTGCTCAAAACTCAGCTGGGGAGGCCCGGAGAGAATATGACATAGTGGTGCAAGGTGAGCTCATAAACCAGCTGTCTCACTGGTATTTAGTATATTAAATTATAGAGTGGGAAAAGACAGATGTAAGGAGAACTTCTACATTAAGTAGAGAGTTAAAAGGGAGATTTTTCTTGGCAGCCGTCTAAAGCCCCCAAAGAACAGTTCAATTAAACTTTAATACTCCACTTAATGTAGCATCGATCCTGAAAGTGGCCATACATACGTCCTTCAATGCTAATGACCTAATTTACTGATGTCCCTCTGTAATCTGGGTGATTTCAACATCTCATCATTTTTCCCTCACAAGTGTGAGTTGAAATTTGAAGTAATCATGATCTCGTTCTGATTAAAACCACGTGAACTAACCAGTGTACTGTATTTCTGGTGCATGCGTAAACTTTTCCAGCTCCGCCGGTGATCTCTGGAACATCCCGGCTGCAGGAGTTAACTGTGGTACTGGGCCAGGAGGTGGACTTTCAGTGTCGCGTTAGCGGACGACCAGCACCCAGAGTGGAATGGAGCCGTGATGGAGAGTAAGCGTCACTCTAAATGTTTATTGATGTGACATTCAGCGCCACACACCCATAGTATTGATTTGATCCACCAACCTTTCCTCTCTCCAGGGTTCTGTCCCGCGACGGAGACCCCCATGTGGAGTTTCTGGAAGATGGCCAGGTGTTGAAGGTGAAGTCAGTAAGACTGAGGGACCAGGGGCTTTACCAGTGTCTGGCCAGTAACAACGCAGGAACTCAGATGCGCCAGTTCAGACTCACAGTGCAAGGTCTCTACTTTAATTTAAGACCCATACACTCACAACCACACTGGCCTAAATTCAGCTTATACTCTCAGTTGTTTTTGTTTTCTCTACAGAAAGATATTAAAAAAAAAAAAAAAAAAAAACATTGTTTAAAAGTTATCAGGATATTGTATGGTTCTTTTCCAAAAAAGTGCTGTGGTAGCAGTATTATTTTGAGAAAGAAACGTATTGAACATGATATTTAATTCATGTGTAGGAAGCGCCTCTACAGTTGTACTATTTAACTTTCACCACACTGCCGGGTCTATGAGCACACACTGAATTCTCTTTATGCAAGGCTCTGGGGATTTCTGGGTCACTTTAAGACAGTGTGCTTTAATTACCCAATGTTTTGCACACTGCATATCTGTTTTAGAGAGTCTCCTGCACAAAACAGGCCAATCCCCTGAGGATCTATTCATCCTGTGCTATGAGCTAGTAAAAAATCTTACTGGCTGTAAAACATGAACGTATTGTCGGTCTTTCTCACCAGCCCCCCCCACCATCAAGGGCCCCAGTGAGACCTCGGAGGTGTCGGTGGTGCTGGGTTTCAACACAGTGCTGCCCTGTGACGTTGAGGGCTCACCCACACCCAGCATCACCTGGTTAAAGGACAACCAGCCCATCGTGTCCAGTCCCCAGCTGACATACACCCGCGGCGGGCAGTCGCTGCGACTGGGGTCCGCCCGGGGAGACAGCGCTGGCCTCTACACCTGCAGGGCCACCAATCCAGCCGGCACCGCCATTAAGCATTATTCCCTGAGTGTTCTGGGTAAGACACATCTACGCCACACACACATTAAAGTGGCTGAGACAGAACTTTAAATAGAAAAACCTGTTTTTTTTCTCCTCTCATCAGTCCCGCCACAGATAGAAGGCGACTCTACATCCTTAACGTTTGGTAGTCAGGAGGAGAAAGTACGGATCAATGGGAGTTTAACTCTCTCCTGCCGGACCAAAGGTTTCCCTGAGCCCAAAGTTAATTGGTTCAAAGACGGACAGGTTGGTGTGCCATCCTTACAAGCTTTGTAACCACTATCAGCCTCTACTGGCAACCAGTATGAATCGCAACAGCCTCAACAGAATGCACATCCTCTTGCACAAGCCACCTCCACAGATTTTGTGCTACTGTATGAGTAAGCTAGTTAATTATAGCAAAGACGTAGAAGAAGAATCCAGGGATTAAGTATCATGGCCAATAGGGAGCAGCAGAAAATGCATGAGGATTAGGTGGATGGATTTTTTCTTTTCTTAAATGGGGGTGGAGGTATTGTTTATTTTTTTATTTTTTGTAAAACACTATATAGGCTGTGTTATGTGTTACAAAAGCCTGACATTTAAACACCTGCCACCTGTTATGTTGACTAATAATAATAATAAAATATTATTAATACTAATTATCTAACCTTTTAAAACCCACCACTGATACTGATACCTATACACATTTTTGAAGTGAGGCAGGAAAATCTTAAAGAGAACTTCACCGGTTTAGGATTGCACTTTTATCATCTTTTTCATTCCCTGCATTCTTCTTTCTTGTCAAAACCTGGCTCCTACTTTACCCACAATACATTTGACCGCCAACAGTTCAGTTTAGAGATTCAGGTGTGTTATGCTAGAGGCAACTCTGCAGTAGTACTCCCCGCGTCCTGTAAACAGACTTTGATTTGCGAAATCGTTGGCGTTCCCCTCTTAGAGAATATTTCTATCATTTGATGTATTTTTCTTTCGTCTTCAGTTGCTGAATGGAAACTTCCATGCCGGCATTCAGATGAGGGGCCACACCCTCCTCATAGAGAACGCCATGCTGTCCCATGAGGGGCAGTACACCTGTGTGGTCACCAACTCTGCAGGAGAGGACAAGAGAGACTTTCATGTCACCATTCAGGGTGTGTTGGGCTAAATCTGTGTATAATAAATGTATCATGATTTGGTATTCAGGTCAAATTGAAATGTCAGCTGATCTTTTCACATACTATTGGCCAAGTACAATTTTGTTTGGTAACTTGTAGATTTGATGTAGTATAATTAAGATGTTTTTGAATAACAGAAAATCTTCAATTAATAGAAAGTGACCTGACACAAACATGGCCTTGTCTTGCTAGTTCCTCCGGTCTTTCAGCGGGTGACTAACAGAGAAGCAGCCTGGGGTCTGGGACACGAGGGGGACCATAACCAGGACATGGGAGAGAAGCGGGAGGTGGTCCTGGGCCATCCAGTCACCCTGTCCTGTGAGAGCAATGCCATCCCCCCTCCTAAGCTCAGCTGGTACAAAGATGGACAAAAACTCACCTCTGCCGATGGCGTGGTACTGCTTCCAGGTCAGAGGGAACTCCTTCCTGTGTGATCTCAGTTACAAGCAGTAGTGTGGTTGTTGTGCATGACTGGGGCTTCATATTCATGGATAAATATTGCTGCTGTATGTGTGGGTTTGTCCTTTCAGGTGGACAGGTGCTACAAATCGCCCGAGTGCAGAAAGAAGACGCTGGAAAGTATACATGTCAGGCTGTTAATGAGGCCGGGGAGGACCGCATGCACTTTGAGCTGGAGATCCTAGGTAAGCAAGTGCATGTACAACATTTAGCTGGAATTAAAATGTATGCAATAAAATATGTATTAGGGCTGCACGACATGAGGAAAATATGCAATATGCGACAACGCTGTTGAACGTTGCGATAACAATATGACTTGGGATAAATATAAAAGCTATTAAAGTGTAGTTCTGCATTCAAGTCAGTTCTGCAATTATGCTGCTTTCAGTATTCTAATACAAGAAATTGCTTGTTGAATTTAAAACAAATGAAAGGAAATCATTTCCAACATTCTTTTATTGAACATTGAATTGAATATAAAAGGCACCACTAAAAACAATCATAACTTACATTTTAAAGTGCAGTTTTCTACTATTTTCTTCCAACTAACACAAAAAAGCTTTCGTGATAGGTCGCAGCCTTTCGCGATGTGTTTATTTGGCCAGTTTATAATAAAAAATAAAAAAAAACGGTTTATTATGCAGTCCTAATGTGTATTCAGAAAAGATGCAAAATAATTTCTTAAAGTGGGTGTGTAATGTGTTTACTTCCCCAGTCCCTCCTGTGATCATGGGAGCATCAGAGGAGTTTATGGAGGAAATGGGAGCGGTGGTCAACAGCTCTGTGGTCCTCCACTGCGATGTGACCGGACACCCCGCTCCATCCGTCTCCTGGCTGAGAGACGGGCAGCCGGTGCACACAGACTCACAGCACCACATCAGTGAGGATGGGACTCAACTCCAGGTTAGTCATTGTCGACTCTTCGACAAACACTAGCTTGTAAACCGATCCAACTGTGACATGTTGTATTCAGGGATAAACACTTCCCAATCCGATCTTCCAGCTCCTCAGCGTCCAGGTTTCAGACATGGCTGGGTATTTGTGTGTCGCTGAGAACAAGGTTGGAACAGTTGAGAAGCTCTTCAGTCTGACAGTGCAAGGTAAGAAAAATCTAAAACTCAAAGTTCTTTACCACTACCTCTGTATATTCAATTTCTCATGTAATCAGAAGGACCAATATTTTGTGTTTTTATAATGAATGTTATCGAATGTTCTTGTGTACAACACAACTGTTGTATCCTTTTCAGTGCCTCCTAGAATAATTGGCCTTAAAGAAGAGGACATTAGTGTGATTCAGGGCCACATGGTGTCAATGTTGTGTGACGTCCAAGCATATCCTCCTCCCGAGATCACCTGGACCAGAGACGGGCAGGTCCTCCACTTCAGCAGCGGCATCCACATTCTGCCAGGTCAGACCTCGGCCACCCATAATGCCCAAATCATTCTTATGTCTGGAGCATTTCCTTTTTTTCAATCTAATATTGGCCCAGATATTACATTTCATATAATTGTTTATAAATATATATATATATATATATATATATATATATATATATATATATAATAGGTGGCCAGATGCTACAGTTGCCCCGGGCAAGACTGGAGGATGCTGGGCAATATGTATGCACAGCCACCAACTCAGCAGGCCAGGACCAGAAGAGCATTCTCCTCAGTGTTTACGGTGAGCAAACACATGGTGACCCCTCTGCACAATTCAGCTACATATACAGATGATCAAATCTAAAAACATTGTCTAGGCTTAAAAATCTGTTTACCGCAAGCCAGCTGTGACCGCGGATAGTTCAGGAGTGAATCATAGCGGTTCTGAATGAATCAAACTGAGATCATGCCCCTGTCTTTATGTGCAAACCATCAGTCCTGCCGACCCTGAAGCCCCGATTAGATGCTGAGTCAGACTTGGTCACCCCGCAAGTTGGCTCCTCGGTCACCCTGAGATGTGAAGCACATGGTGTTCCTGAGCCTGAGGTCACTTGGTACAAGAATGGGCTGCAACTGGCTGCAGGCAACGGACTGAAGATGGATCGTCACCAGCTGGAGATCATTGGAGTTCAGGTCAGGAAGAAATGGCTTTACGTCATACGTTTGAGGCTACAAACAAAACAAAAGTATGTATAAAAAAGGACTCAAAGTGGCTTTTGACAGGGCTTAAAAATAAACCGACTTTACACGCAAATATATTAAATGTATAAGGCATACATATTTAACTTTTACACATTCATTCCATAAAATACACATATTGGAAAAGCCTAGGTAAACTGGACACATGCAGTAGCTGCATACTGTATGTGACAAGATGCAGCACTTTCCCTTTCTTTAAACGGGTGTGTTCAAGTTAATTTACCTGACTCAGAACACATGCATCAGCTATCGAGCAGGATAGAGCCTTGTCCCTCATTTTTTTATATAGCTTGTGTTCAAAATGCATCCTTCCTTTACCACAATTACCTTCTTTTTTTGGTTCCTAGATGACAGATGGTGGCACCTACACCTGCAAAGTATCCAATGTGGCTGGGCAGGTGGAGAGGACATTCAGACTGACCGTTCATGGTGAGAATACCTCTGCTTTGTTATAAAAGTAACAACTATCTTCAGAAGGGAGTGGTTTCATTCTACAAATATATGTCCACAGTTCCACCTGCCCTGGACGGGCCTCTGCAGGAGTCCCTAAACTACACCCATGGCTCCCATGTGGCCCTGCTGTGTGAGGCCTCAGGGGTCCCAGTGCCCAGCATTACCTGGCTCAAGGATGGAACTCCTATTGGTAAGAGGGAGGCAATGATGGGTGAACTGGAACAGTATGTGTCATGTGTGAAAGCTACTGTAAGCGAATGCGTTTCCCGTTCAGAGAGCAGTCTGCAGTGGCAGTGGTCCGTTCGAGGGAACCGGCTGGAGCTGGGGCCCCTCACTCTGTCTCACGCTGGAACATACACCTGTGTTGTCAAGAACAGCGAGGGACACACACAGAAAGACTACACACTCACAGTGCTGGGTAAACTAGAAAGTTTAGCAAAATAACATCCACTCACACTACACAATTCTACATATTACTCCTAAAAGGAAGGATTTTCAGTGGCATTTAGTTATAATCTTTGTCCTTCTCAGTATCGCCTACCATTCTGGACTCTGAACACTCTTCTGATGTGAGTGCACCCATGAGCGAGGAGTTGACCCTGGAGTGCAGAGCAACTGGAATCCCCACACCACTTCTCAGCTGGCTGAAAGACGGAGTGACTTTAGAGGGATCAGACGCCCGTCACATAACGTAAGTCATTCACATTCCCCATTTACTGCCAGTGCTTTACGTGCACACAGAATGGTATAAAGGAACAGTAATAATTAGAATAATAATTTTATGAGGCACATTTTGCTCGTATAGTATTACAAGCAGCACAAGAATCAATCAGCACCATTCCCTAAAGGTTTGGTAAATGAAATCATCATTGTCAGAGATAATGTGCATGACAGAGTGATGTGTGGACAGACAAATGGAGTCCATTGCCTAATTTCATCATGGGGAACAGCTGTTTTACAGCTGTTCTGCAGCTTCCATAGTCATCGCAACTGCATCGGCCAGAGAAAGCAAATGTCTGTGTGTGTGTCTGTGAGAAAATCGTGGGATGATGATAATGATGATGGGAAAGTAATACTGAGGTTAAGAGGTGGGCTGGACAAATGGATTAGACAGGAGAAATGGATATAGTAATACATGTCGTTAATGTGAAAACATAACGTGTATTTGTAACCCGGCAGTGTGACCCCTGATGGCAGCACGCTAACATTACTGAGGCTGAGTCCCGAGGATTCTGGGACGTATACCTGTTTGGCCGTCAGCCCGGCTGGACAGGAGAGCAAAATCTACACCCTCTTTGTACTAGGTCAGTTTGAACAAGAACATTTATATGTATTTCTGTGTTAGTGTTCCAAGTTTCTGAGGAATTTGTTTTCATTTGATTTGGCATTTTCACTTGTCACTAGTCCCACCGTCCATCTCTGGGGAGACCACTGGCCCCCGAGAGGTGCAGGTCACACAGGACAGTGCTGTGACTCTGGAGTGTCAGACGGCAGGAAACCCCCCACCCCGGATCAGCTGGCTGAAGAACGGGCATCCTCTGCTTCTCTCTCCTCGTACACGCCTCCTATCTGGTGACTCTGTGCTCAGGTCAGTTTAGACAGAGACAGTGGTGGAATGTAACTAAGTACATTTACTCAAGTACTGTACTGAAGTACAAATTTGAGGTACTTTTACTGCACGTGAGTATTTTCTTTTTATGCCACTTTCTACTTCTACTCCCCTACATTTCAGAGAGAAATATTGTACTTTTTATTCCACTACATTAATCTGACAGCTTTAGTTACTAGTTACTTTACAAATTAACATGTTTGCACACAAAACACATGGTTTATAAAATTTGTTTTTTATTGTAAATGAAACAACCCAACAATATATAGGCATACAAGTAGCCTACAGCTGAAGTGAATACACCCATGCTAAAGTTGACTAAAAAGAGGAATAAAAAAATCATCTTTTGGAAATTGATCTTAATGCCTTAATAAAAAAAAAAAAAGAGGAAAAATCCTACCTTTAAGGACACCACTTTTCTTTGTGAATGAATAACGTATCATAAATAAATAAATATTCTTCGTTAAAATACAGAGGGCATAAGTATACACACCCCTATGTTAAATTCCCATAGAGGTAGGCAGATTTTTTACTTTTAAAGGCCAGTTATTTCATGGATCCAGGATACTATGCATCCTGATAAAGTTCCCTTGGCCTTTGGAATTAAAATAGCTCCACATCATCACATACCCTTCACCATACATAGGGTCCTATTTTAACGATCTGAAACGCAAGTATCAAACGTGAAATGCAAGTAGCTTTGTGGGCGGATCTCGGGCGCTGTTGCTATTATACCGGCGGGATAAATGACTCTTGCGCCCGACGCAAATTTAAAATGGGTTGGTCTGAAGTAGCTAGGTGTGGTTTGGGCGTAATGTGCAATAAACCAATCAGAGCGTCATCTCACATTCCCTTTAAGAGCAGGCGCGCTTGTTCCATGGCGGATTGCTATTATGACGGCAGATTTGCCTGGCGCACGCCAGGAGCTGTCCGGGATGCGTCAAAGTAATAAATGACCGTCTCGACCGGGTGGCGATTTTGCTGCGGCCTCTCGGGCGCATCTCCTCAAGTCTGGAGAGGATTGCTGCAGCCATGGAGCGTGAGCCTCCAAACGCACTACATGCTCCTATTGTGCCCCTTCCACCCCCCCCCCCGCGCCCCCACTCCATCTCCGTCCACCTGCTCCACCAGGAGCACATTGCGCATTGCCACTCCCGGACCAGATCCCGCTGGAGTGTCCAATCCCACTGTAGTTCAACATCACGTCTCCTTAAGTCCTCTAATATTTCCTCATTTATGTCATCAACACATCCATGATTCATGGAAATGTTGTGTAAAACACAACAAGCCACAAAGAATGCTGCAACTTTTTGAGGACTGTACTGTAAAGTGCTCCTGACCTATCCTTACACCTGAAGCGCATTTTCAGTCATATTTTTCCTTGTAATTATGTATGGTTTGCAATGGGAACTGCTGCGTCCGTGTAGATGAGAGAAGCAAAGTGTATGCGCGTTGTGCACACGCTACATTAAGGCCAAGCATGTGCCCCTAAAATAGCATCTGAATAACGCGCCACTGACTTTAGACTAGCGCCACTGACTTTAGACTAGGTTTTTCCTGGTCTGTGGCGGAATTCTGAAACTGCAAAATAGCACCAGGGAACGTTTGTGCCTGAACACGCCTCCTCTTTTCGCTGAACCGCCTCCGGGAGCGCAAATACATTCCCTATTTTACCGACGTGCGTCTGTGAATGGAAAAGTCCGCTGTGCGTCGGGTGCAAAAAAGGAATGATACATGCCTCGGTGTACAAAGGCAATTGCGCTGAGTGCAAGATAGGGCCCTACGAGATTGGCATGGTTTTATTTCAGTTAGCCTAATAGCTGGTTTGATTTGCATTGAGAGATGGTCTTATGGAAAGTACCCCATGCCAATCTCTAGGTATGGTGAAGGGTATGTGATAATGTGGAGCTATTTTAATTCCAAAGGCCAAGGGAACTTTATCAGAATGCATAGTATCCTGGATCCGTGAAATAACTGGCCTAAAATCTGCCTTTATTAACATAGGAGTGTACTGACTTATGCCCCCTGTATTTTAAGGAAGAATATTTATTTATTTACGATACATTATTCATTCACAAAGAAAATTGGTGTCTACAAATACAAATAATTATTTTTTAATTAAGGCATTACAATCAATTTCCAAAAGATGATTTTTTTTTTTTTATTCCTCTTTTTAGTCAACTTTAGCATGGGAGTATTCACTTATGTTGAGCACTGTAGTTGATTGACGGAACTGTTTGGATCATTTCCAGTTTCTAAAATGTTTCTACATTTTTTTTCTGCATTTAGTACTTTTACTTTTAATACTTTAAGTATATTTTCCTGATTGTACTTTTATTTAAGTAACATTTTAAATGCAGGACTTTTACCTGAATCTAACAGAGTATTTTTACAGTGTGGTATTAGTACTTTTACTTAAGTAAAGGATCTGAATACTTCCTCCACTGCTGGACAGAGAAAGCCGAATACAAACGGAAAGAGTGTTGTTGTTAATAGATGGGGTTACGATGCTAAGTGTTTCCTTTCTTTCTATAAAAGGATTTCTCCCGTGCAGCTGTCTGACTCTGGACTCTACACGTGCGTGGCTCGCAGTCGAGCGGGTCTTGCCGAGCTCAGCTATGACGTCCATGTCCAAGGTACAGTCGTTAAAAACCACCTACTGATTTGGGTTTGAGTTTTTGGATCTGAGGGTTTCATACAGATGTATGTGTGTGGTCCGCAGTGCCCCCTGGTGTGGATCACGTTGAACCAGTCGAGCCAGTGACAGTAGTCCAAGGGTCCTTGGTGACGTTAACCTGCGAAGCGCGTGGCGTTCCCCCTCCGACACTGACTTGGTTGAAGGACGGACAGCCACTCTCTCTCCACCGAAACCTGCTGCTGGATGGACAGGAGACGCGGCTGCAGCTGCCTGATGTAGCGCCTTCAGACGCGGGCCTCTACAGCTGCGTGGCTAGTAACCAGGCTGGAAGCAGCACGAAGAGCTTTAACCTCACTGTGCTCGGTAATCACAACACAATCTGTATATTTCCTGTATGAAGTTAAAGTCAAAGTGTAAACTCCTGGAACAACTGAGCCAAAAACATTCTGCTTCCTAATCCAGAGCCTCCGAAGATATCCAGCTCCAGCTCTCCAGAAGAGCTGACCATAGCGGTAAACAGTCCACTGGAGCTGGAGTGCTCCGCCGTGGGAGTGCCACCTCCCACCCTCAGCTGGCTCAAAGATGGCCGTCCCTTGGAAGGAACTGACATTGTTCAGCAGAATGGACATTTTGTCAGGATTAGCAAAGTTCAGGTAATTTACAAACTGACAATATCTGATAATATTGCAAAGTTGAAGCTTCAGTGGCCAAGTCATACAGTAGCTGTGAGCACATGCACTATTTAGATAAGTGATGATAGTATTTTTAGAAATGTTAAATGGCCAACCATCTGGAAGTTGTTTTAACAGGATCAATCCAGGCTAATACAGCACTGTTATGCAAGAACCACTCAAGTTGATTAATGTCGTCTCTTCAAAAGGTCGATGATGCTGGTCTGTACACCTGCTTGGCCAGCAGCCTAGCTGGAGAGGATGGAAAAAACCACTGGCTTCGAGTCCAAGGTAACACAAGCTGCTTTTTTAGTGTTGCTCAATTTGGAAGAAATATATCATGTACCCCCCCCTCCTCCCCCCTCTGTCTTACCTTCCTCTCTTACTTGCACCTGGGACATGATGGATAAAGCTGAAGTGAAAATCTGTGTTTGCACGCAAGTTAAAACAGACTTGGTCTGGCATTAGCACTTTTCCTGCTACAGTCATGCACTGCAGTTAGGCACGCAATATGACGTATACAGTACAAGGACTTTTTCGTGCATGTGTTGATTGACGACAGACAGCTTTAATTTATGATACACTGTGCAGCATCCCATTGTCCCATGTCATCATTTGTTCTTCCTTTTTGTTCATGCTAGAATAAAATGTTTATATAAATACAATCCACGCAACAATGTGAAGACATATTAAGCTGCTGAGATCAATAAGTAAAACTTCCAACATCATGATGTCAACCTTTTTGGATTGTTATGACATACACAGCTCAGCAGGCTGTAAATCATTCTTACAGAATTGTTGTTGTGCTCTGTGTAGAAAGCATGTTTTTTTTTTTTTTTAGGGCAGACCCATGATTTTTACATCTGGCCTCTGATTTACCTTCTCACTGTATCTATTTCCATATCGTCTTGACTGAGCTCTTCTTTGCTTAAAAGGAGCACTTTAGACATAATAAAATATTGTCGCGTCATTCAATCTGATTAAGTGTGTGTCACCACAGGAAACGTTTTGTAATTTGCCTCTGTGAGATCCACCGCTTAATAATCAGTGATTGTGTTTCAGTCCCACCAACTCTCATTGGCTCTGGTGATGTGAGGACATTGACAGTGCCCGTTAATGGACATCTGACATTGGAGTGCCTGGCTGACAGTGACCCCCCTCCTGATATAGAGTGGTACAAGGATGAGGCCAAACTGCAGGTACAAAGTCAGAACAAAACAGAACAGGTACTGAACCAGAAGCCATCTCCTCTCACTCATACACTTTTTTTTTTTTTTTTTTTTTCGATCTTGCTCCCGTTATATCAGCTGGGTAGTCGTATCCAGCGGCTGGCAGGGGGTCAGTACCTGGAAATACAGGAAGTCAGGCCTGAAGACAGCGGCCAGTACAGCTGTGTGGTCACCAACATAGCTGGAAGCACCAGTCTGTTTTTTACAGTGGAGATTCTCTGTAAGTCGGCCCGTCGATAAAGAGCTGATATAAAAAAAAATGTAATTGCTACGTACTTAACCCAAGCCACTGCTATGTCACTTTATATTTCTCTAGTACCCCCAGTGATAAAGGAGAGCAGCTCAGTTGTGACCGCACACGTCGGCCAGGATGCAGTTTTACCTTGTGAGGTTGAAGGTGACTCTTCAACTACGGTCCTGTGGAGGAAAGATGGCTTCCCCATAACTCAAGATCACAATAAGTAGGCCTAAACTCCTGTGCAATTTGTCCATGCTACGCCAAGTGATAACAAAAACACAGACACAGCTACGCACTCTGGTGTCTATGCATTCATTCAGCTTGTCATTGTGTTTGTAATTTGTTTCAGGTACACTATGTTATCAGAGGGTTCCTTGCGTGTCAATGGGGTTAAGTTGAGTGATGCTGGCCGCTACTACTGCACCGTCTCCAACCAGGCTGGCTCGGATCACCGGGGAGTGGATCTACGTGTGTTTGGTAAATATAGCAAATAATAATAATAAAAAAAAAACTTAGCCTCTAACTGTGGTAGGGCTTTTTCCATAATGTTACCGTAACACAGGTCCCTGTGTTAGTTTTGGTTATGATTATAGTGCAATTGTCATGTTTAAGGTCCCATATCATGCTCATCTTTAGGTTTACACTTGTATTTGGGGTTTCTAGTAGAACATGTTTACATGCTTTAATATTAAAAAAAAACGTTTTGCTCATACATTCTATCTGAATTTGCCTGTATTCACCTTCTGTCTGAAATGCTGTGTTTTAGCACCTGTCTCTTTAAGCCTGAGTCTGAGTCTCTGCACCACCATTGCAGCCAGGGAATGACTGTAACAGCACTGTAGCGGCACTTTCTACCTATAAATAGTCTAGTTGTGACAACACATCCGCACAGAAGTCCTGACGGCTCATTTAAAGGCACTCACTGTTTCTGAATACGGGCTGTGTGCATTTGTCTGTGGATTGAGCGTTTTAAAAAAACAATATTAAATGCTATAAATCCTTTTTTTGGATATCTCATAGTGTTAAAAACCCACTGAAATACAGTACTGTGGTTACCATGTGTGAATCTGTTCTGTCTCCTATCAGTGGGTCCTTCCATCAGTCCGGGTCCATTCAATGTGACAGTAACCACAGGGATTAGAGCTGTGCTGAGCTGCGAGACGACAGGTATACCCCCACCTACAGTAACCTGGAAGAGGAATGGCACTCCACTCGATATCAGCCAGCAGCCCGGCGCATACAGGTAAAGACAAAGGACGAAGGACGGACTCCCTTCGAACATGCATACTGTACATTACAAATCACACAGACATCAAACTGAAAAGCTGACACAGCTGTTCTGTCCAGGTTACTGTCCTCTGGGTCCCTGGTTCTTTTGACACCGTCCAATGAGGATGAAGGTTACTTTGAGTGCACTGCTGTCAATGATGTCGGGGAGGAGCGCAGGGTCATTGAGGTCCTCCTGCAAGGTATTGATTTTCAGCTTTGTATAATGGGCAGTTGAGCGTTATTTCGGACGATCAGTCAATAGATAGATTACTTAATCGTCTGTCCCAAAGCAGTGAGAGCAATTCTCCTTCGATAAGGCTCATTAAAAAAACACACATTTAAAACGTACGAAACAGCAGCTTTACAGTATGTTGGTTGTTGGTTATTGCAGAGGGATTTAAAGATATCTTGTAAATGTTTTTTTCTGAGCCAGTGGAACTTTTGTCTGCCTGATGGTAGTAACTGGAAAGAGTGGTAGAGGGGGTTCGAGGGGTCCTCCATCACAGAGCAGTTGGACAGTTGAGATAGGGGGGTTTGGGGTGAACCGATTATCTTACTGCAGTGATGTATTATGCGGGAGAGTTTTGTGTTTGGATGAATGAATACATTATTTCGCCCTTTCAGTCCCGCCATCCATTGAAGACGATGTCACGACAGTCACAGCTGTGAAAATGTCTCCTGTGGTGTTGCCTTGTCACGTACAAGGACTCCCTCAGCCCACTGTCACCTGGACCAAGGGTGGAGCCACACTGGGCGCCAGAGGAGGAAGTTACCGCGTCCTTCCGACTGGTAAGATCATGTCTAAAGACTGTATTTTATTATACATCGTGGTGTACTGGAACAATAAAGCCACAGGGCAAAGAATATATTTTTGCTCATTAAACGTGACATTAAAATATGTGTCCTTTCAATGCAGGAGTGTTGGAGATCACTGCTGCTGTGCCAAGCCATGCTGGCAGGTACACATGCTCAGCTCGCAACCCAGCTGGAGTGGCTCACAAACACATCTCTCTCTCTGTGCAAGGTAGGCTGCCATAGACTGGCTGCATGCTGCTGTGTGATTATCACCTGTTGGAACGCATATAGTAAAACATGTAAACACAAAACAATTTGTTCTCACGTGTTCTTAAGAACCCCCAGAGATCATGCCAATGGCAGAGGAAGTACAGGTGGTGTTGCATCATGGGACCGTTCTTCAGTGTGAGGTTCAAGGCTTCCCCAGACCGTCCATCACCTGGCAAAGAGAGGGAGTTCCCATAGCAGCAGGTATATAAAGATAAAATACATAAGCACAACTTATGATCTTATAAACATATTGTTAGTTCACGGTAGAGAAGCTGGCATTGGTGCTCACATGGGCATTTGGTATCTGTCACGTTCACGGAAAAATACACATCAAAGTTGCCTATATTGCGGTTTTTCAGTGAGCTCCGTGACTGTTTTTTCTGTGAGAACATTTTTAATACTTTATTTACATTTTCACAGAATGGACAGCAATATTACCAATCAGTCAGCTCTATCAAACCTCAATGGAATTAATGGGACATGGTCTGATTTTCCGGCTCATGTGATTTGACTGCATTGTATGATTACAGGTCACAGGCTTGCTGTTCTCTCAAATGGAGCACTAAAGTTTTCTCGTGTCACGCTTGGTGACGCGGGGACCTACCAGTGCTTGGCAAAGAGTGAAGCTGGCGTAGCTGTTGGCAGGACCAAACTAGTCCTTCAAGGTAACTTGGACTTTCGGACGGGATGAAAATGGTGGTTTATTCCTCATAGTCAAACCGGTTTCTCCTAATTCCTGGGAAAAAAAGAAGAAAAAAAACTATTCTGGGCATTTTTAAATGAACTAATACTTGTTCCTCTCATGTTTGTCCAGTCCCACCCGTGCTGAGTGTGCCTCGTGTGGAGTACACTGCAGTGCTAGGCCAGCCAGTCAGTCTGGAGTGTGTGGCTGATGGGCAGCCACAACCCGAAGTGACTTGGCATAAGGAGAGGAGGCCTGTGGTGGACGGCGCTCGCATACATAGCTTTGCCAATGGAACCTTGGCAATTACTTCTACCCAGCGCAGTGATGCAGGCCTGTACACATGCACTGCCAAAAACCTCGCCGGCCGAGCCAGCCATGACATGAGGCTGGTCATTCAAGGTGAGTTCAGAGTGCCATTTAATATCATGTAAAGATTAGATCTAGCAGGTTTATGTTTAATAGTTATATCAATAAAAACTTATGTTGTTGTATTTCAGTCCCGCCCATGATTCCTCCTGTGCAGACGGACCTCTCGGTCATTCAAGGATTTCAGGCGCTGCTGCCCTGTGCTGCTCAGGGTTCACCAGAGCCCAGAGTGACGTGGGAGAAGGATGGTGCCATTGTGCCCAACCATCCAGGCAAATTCACTGTCCTGCGATCAGGAGAGCTAATTATCGAGAGGGCAGAGGTAAGTACGACCCAGTTCTCTTCGCTGCATTTTTAACTACATCTGTCTAGTTCTGGGTATACACGTCAGTTCTGATTGCTTTCTGAACACAGCCAGGGGATGCTGGCGTGTTCACGTGCGTCGCCACCAATGCAGCAGGCTCCGCGAGACAAGACATCCGGCTGTCCGTCAACATGAGGCCTGCCTTCAAGGAGCTGCCAGGGGATGCAACTCTGAACAAAGGGCAGAGTCTGGCCTTGTCCTGCCACGCTCAGGGGACACCATCACCTGTCATCTCCTGGACTGTCAACAACAGTCCTTACACAGGTATTCTCCTTTACACTGTGAGATGCACAGCACTGCAATAGTACCACGGTATTACAGTGCCATTGTGACAAAATCAATCTTGTTTAATCTATTGCAGTGCGAGTTCAAATATAACCACGTTATGCACTGACTGATGTAACATGTTCCAGGCGCCACTGTAGATGAGGCCGGCAGGAGCTCCGTGATCATCGAGAATGTGACCGCGAGTGACGCTGGGACCTACGTGTGCATAGCAGAAAACAGCGTGGGCTCCATCCGAGCGCTCTCATTCGTCCGTATCAGAGGTGAGCTTCCTGTCGAGGTTTAGCCGGGGCTATCCATTTAACAATCTATAGATACTGATATCACCTTGGTGATCTTGTAAATACGTGCTGTGCGTCTCCAGAGCCTCCGGTGTTGAAGGGTGAAGCCCACATGTCTCAGACGGTCATCCAGGGTGGCTCTGCTATGCTCGACTGTCCCGTCCACGGAGACCCCAGCCCGGTCCTCCGCTGGCTCCGGGATGGAAAACCACTGCTCCGCGCCATCCGAATGCAAGCACTTCACAACGGATCCTTGGTCATTTACAGCATCAGTGTAAATACACAGTTCCCATTATGTTTGGTTCATTTTAGAGCACTGAGCCTCTCTCTAGGCATTTTTTTGTTAAACTAAGTCACTCAAGTTTGACTGATTAAGCCCAAACTACTTACATCCATAAATGTTTTTCCAAATGTCTTGGAGAACAATGGAGCAGTATTCATCCTATCCAAGCTTCATCTGCAGTCCCCTTGGGTTGTGCGTGACTGTCCTGCAGCGTCCTGTTCCCACCTAAATCCGATTCAGTTCAGTCAGAGAGGCTAACAGCATTAGCAACAGAGGGAGGAGATGAACAGAACGCTGGATGTTCCCAGACTCTGCCCCTCTCTCCCCCAGCCCGTAACCTTGTTAGGTCTCTAACTGCTGCCGTAATTGCACAGGTTGCAGTTGAGACTTTCTCACAGACAGATGACTGTTCTTCCCACGGAGCACTCTAATGTGAAAATTCTCCTCGCTGGCCCAATATCTATTACAAAAAAGAATTTAATGGAATAAAGTCTCCTCTGCCCAGTAGAAAATGCCAGCTTTTATTTTTTGCTATGTCCGTTTTCTCTTACCATACAACTAGATGTGATATAAGACACAGTTTTGTCCTGGAGGTTTGTGGCCCCATTAGAGGAAAATTCTTCCTCAATGTGTGAGTGCCAATTAAGCCGAACTCTCCTCCTCTACCCGTTTGCTCTACAGGCTGCAGATGAAGGGGAGTACCAGTGTGTGGCTGAGAGTGAAGCTGGAACAGCTGAGAGGACCATTACTCTCCAGGTTCAGAGTGAGTTCTGTGCTTATAATTTCACACGGCGTCACAGGATATGAAATCAATTTAAAAGATACACACAACCGCACATGCAAGTTGTATGCATGCACGTTTTTTTTTGTATTTTTACCTCTCAAAATCTGGCTTCCCCTTCTAAGAACTATTTCGACTTATTCAGGCATTTTGTCTTCTATTTGTCAAATGTTGGTTTCATTTGATGTATTGCATATTTCATAGTGTCTCTCCTTCCTTTGATCTCTCCAACGCAGTCAATGGAGGCTACTCTAACTGGGAGGAATGGGGTCCATGTAGTAGCACCTGTGGTCAAGGCTTCCAAGAACGAATCAGATTATGCACCAACCCGGAACCAGCCAATGGCGGCCGATCATGCAGCGGTCCCAGTATCGACTCTAGGAAATGTCAAACTGGTCTCTGTCCAGGTCCAAATCATTTTTTGTTTGTCGTACTTCACTTTTTCAATATTAGCTGATATTTTAATGTCACCGCGTCACTGTCTCATAACGTATTACAACTTCTTGTGTGCATGAATGAACAAATTATTATTATTATTATTAAGGTTACCTTACAGACCGTGTACACACACCAAAAGGGCATTTCCAAATGTGAGCTATGGGTATTGTTACAGTATTTGTAATGAGATAAATGGGGCATTTAATGTACGTGTTACAACTCCGTTATAAATGATTACAAATTATTCAAATACATGTCTGTCTGGTGATGACAGGAGAGACTCCACGCAAGACCAGAGGCAGCCTGATAGGCATGGTGAATGACAGAGAGTTTGGTGTGTCCTTCCTGGAGACCAACATTACAGACAATGTGGAAGAGGGGAGCAGCACTCTGCAGGCACGCCTGGACAACATCCCTCCCACTGTGGGTAAGTGATCGCACACTATGTCCCCTTGGTTGATATCACATGGCTAGAGTCATGTTAGCGCTTGTGGTTGCACACACAAAAGTCGAACACAAGTGTGCATATATAAATTGTCCAAAATTGTGGGACAATCCGAGACGTAGTGGACTCAGAAAGTTCATCTTTGTTACTCACCTTCACATTGGCACAGCATGGGTTTAGCAAGCTTTTAAAGACAAACGTTTAAGATTTAAATTCATAGTAATGCAACCAATCTTTGCCTCTTGGCATTTACAATAAAGGCTTCTTTTAAATGGAAAAGAAAGAACGTTCATTCTTTTCCGAGACAAAAAAAGGGTGATTAACTCCGTGATGACCAACAGTTTATTTTATTTACCACTTCACTAAATAGGTAAGGATGTACCTTTTTTTTTGGAAAAGCTGGAGTATGTTCTGTTGTCTTTGTGATTTCTTTTGATTACGAAGTGAAAACAGGAGAGCTCATTTTTGGATGTGGTCCTAATCCTGTGTAGACTGTATGCACTGCACCTCTTGCAGTTCTGTGAGAGGCCACGAGCTGACGCTGTTTCGTCGTAGGTCCCTTGCTGCGGGTGCTGGTGTCTGCGTTTGCTCCCATCTACTGGACTACTGTGCTGCAGAGCGGAGCAGCCAGAAACGGCTACTCCCTCACTGAGGGCCAGTTCAGACAGGAGTCTCAGCTGGAGTTTGAGACCGGTAAGCTCTGCCCCAGATCACTTTCACATGTATGCGTGTCAATAACAAGTATTAGCCAATGGATATTTTTGAAAGACCTTGATTTATTTAGGGTAACGATGATTGCAAGAAAAGTTTTGTGAGCTTGGCCAGTTGCTCAACTCATCTGTTGCATGATGAAAATATGGCTTTGTAGATATATCACTCATGTATTCATGCCAACTTTTGTATAACTTGTGGTGAGTGTTTGCAGACAAACTAAAAAGAGCTCCTAGTCATAAGTCATTTTTTATATCTGTGAGCACTGATTGATGATCTTTGTTCTTTTGTAGTTTACAAAACGACCAGGAGATGGCACTACTCCCTTCTGACATTCATGAGTGTACACATGAATGCTATTACATAGCATAACATTTTTTTAGATTGCTTAAGCACTATTTTGAAAGCAGGGGCCGTCTTTTCAAAACACTACACACTATGAGCCCAACCACACACCCGATCAGCAGAAGACCTCAGACCCTTTGTAAAATGAAACACTCTTGCAAAAACTATACACTAATTTATAATAAACATAGTTTGTTACCATATGAAACACACAGTGTTAATTCACTTTGAACCAGTTACACACTGCTGTTGCTAACCTAAAACACTTTTAGCAATTCTACTTCTCAGTGATTAGAGTACTGTAAATGAAGAACAATACGTTCACAAGACCAATGCTGCAGACTGAGGAAATAATGATTGATATCATTTATTTCTCTCCATATACCCAAATCAGTCAACATGTCAACATGGAGAATCCCAACAAAACATCTTTTCATGCTACTACAGTAGTGTGCATAACACTGTTAGCTCAGCAAACAACAGACAAACATAAAATACTGTCTCCAGTACAGGTTATAACTACAGAAAAAAAAAAACACCAAAAAAAGATCTGAAAAAGTACAGAAAATACTAGACATTATCTCTTCGCCTAGCTGGATCTGGCCAGAGAATTTCATCAACATCACAGGCGATATATCCTCATTGGCAAGACAATGTGGGAAGAATCGTCCAATCCATCCTTGCACAGCTACAAGTCAACCTGTTCACAGGCGCCCTCCATGGCCTGAATGACCTCTTCCTCTACCTCCTTCTCCTCCTCTATGGATTCCCCCCTTTCTCCTCTCCTCTTCTTCTGACTCATTTCATTTTGGTTGAAGGCAGTTGAACTTACCTGCTGCATTTTGATACTGCTTAAACCTGAATGGTGTGTCTACAGTTTAAGCCATCATGTGTTTACGCACCTGATGGCTGTGTTTCACAGATTGGCTCATAGGTGTGGTCATTTGACAGTCAGTGCTTTGGAATTGCAAGGAAGTGACATCATGACATACTTCTGTGTCTAATGTATACAAGTGTGTTTAGTGTTTTGCAAATCACTGTGTGTATTGTTTAGCAAAAAGTATGAGGCTGACATTGTGCTTACAGTGGTGCACATCTGGGCCAATGGTTTGCTCCCTGAGTGTAAGGTTTTGATGATTGTGTAATACTTTTGATTTCAGTGTGTGAGCAATCGTCAAAAACTGTAATCCTTGAACAGTTTCAGCAGAGCACGCTCCCTTGTGCTTGTAAATGAGTGGTCATTTTTACTGTTTTAATCTCTTTAAACAGGGGAGATCCTTCGTTTGACCCATGTTGCCAGAGGTCTGGATTCTGAGGGAGTTTTACTGATTGACATCGTAATTAACGGATTTGTGCCTCCTTCGTTATCGTCCTCTCACCTGAGCCTACACGTGCGTTTACTGCTGCCCATTACAATGGCCATTTAAAGATCTCACACTATATCTCGGTAGAGAGTTTGACGACATGTGCGCGAGCTCCTCTTCTCTTTCTCTGACCTGATTTCTTTGGTGTACCGCAGGAGTTTGATGAGTCTTATGTGCAGACGGGCCAAGGGCAGCTGTACGCGTGGTCATCGCAGACCCACCAGGGAGGAGGAAACCCCATGGTGCTGCGCTGCAATCACAGCGTTATTTACGAGGGCCAGGAGGAACGCCAGGGCCCCGTGCTCCAGCTGCTCAAGGTTTCCGGGATGAACAGCGTCTACAACATGTTAACTCTCACTTTGGATTTCCACATCACTGCCAGCCTTCTCACGCCAGGGGGGGGGGGGGGGGGGAATGAAAAAAAAATATTTCAAACTTCACCATCACTACAGCACATGAAATACTGGATCTGAATGTTGAAACAGCCACGAACTAAACTTTTCTGTTTGCAGATGGTTATGGAGACACATGCCCCAAGGGTTTCATTCTTGACACGGCATCCTACTGTGCTGGTATGCTGCTTTTGCTTTTTTTATTTTTAATGCCTCATTTATCTTTGTCACCAAACCAGTTTTATTATTATTATCCAATGTGTCCTTGTTAGATGAAGACTACTGTGCTGGTATGCTGCTTTTTTTATTTTTTATTTTTAATGCCTCATTTATCTTTGTCACCGAACCAGTTTTATTATTATTATCCAATGTGTCCTTGTTAGATGAAGACGAGTGTGCGCTCCAGTCTCCCTGCTCTCACTCGTGTTACAACATAATGGGAGGCTTTTCCTGTGCCTGTCCCTCTGGCTTCACCATCTCTACAGAGACCAACACATGCCAAGGTGAGACCAAAAAAAAAAAAAAAAAAAAAAAGGTTTTGTGATTAATTACCAGATACACAATGGTAATGTCCCAGTTAAGAAATGTCCTAGTTAAGGAAAGGAAAAATCGTCTTTGTCATTTAATCCTCTGCCTCAGTATTTGGCGTCATTAATTGTGTTTCACTTGATACCAGATATTGATGAGTGTTCCCAGGGCTCACACATGTGCCACTACAACCAGCAGTGTGTCAACACAGTTGGCACATATCGCTGCCAGGCCAAGTGTGGACCAGGATTTAAGCCCAGCATCGCGGGAACCAGCTGTGAAGGCAAGTCACTGTTAATCACTGTTCAACCGTCTGCACAACATTTCACACAGAGCCATAACAAATTATCTTCTACTGTGGTTGTTGTTGTGCACGTTCCCTTTTCTTTGAAATTT
Organism: Perca flavescens; assembly: GCF_004354835.1. Lineage (NCBI taxonomy): Eukaryota > Metazoa > Chordata > Actinopteri > Perciformes > Percidae > Perca > Perca flavescens. The sequence goes on from NC_041335.1 coordinate 12,123,660, forward strand.
GCGTTCCTCCAATAGTCAATCTAAATCTAGTTTTCCTACTCTACAGTATAGTGGATGTCCACGGTAGATTGATGAAGCCAGATGTGTCAATTGTGTGTTTTCAGATGTGGATGAGTGCCAAGAGTCTGCTGTCTCCCCATGCCAGCATCAGTGTCTCAACACTCTGGGCTCCTACCGCTGCATCTGTCACCCTGGATACCAGCTGTCAGGACACCGGTGCATCGGTCAGTCACCTAAACTATGTGGGACTCCCACGGGTTGTTAAGAGCTCCGAAAAGTCTCGGGAATGAAATAATTGTAACTTTCAAAACGAGGCATGTTAAAATAGGATAACGTGTTAGGGTAACTAAAAGCTCTGTTTGTAATGGTTGCACTTTCACAGACATCAATGAGTGCATGAGGAATGTTTGCCCGGCTCACAAGGAGTGCCGTAACACAGAGGGGGGATACCAGTGTTTCGACAGCTGCCCTGCTGGCATGACCAAATCAGAAAATGGAGCCTGCGTGGGTGAGTGCCTATCATACTTAAATGTAGCATTAAATCATGACGTCATTCATTTAGAAACACAGCATCAACTCATCTATGCCTTGATAGGGTTGGGTACCTTTCGGATCTGAACCAATATCAGTACCGATACCTGAAATTCGGTTCCCGGTACGCAACGGTACTTTTTTCAGTTCTTTCCCTTTGTAATTCCACAAAAAAAAATTTCAGTTTTAAAAATAATTCCAGACCTATTTATCCTATTTACTTAGAATATTATGTAATTTATTTAGAATATTTTACACTGACAGAAATTAAATAAAAATAAAACCCTTCCCTCTCTCCTCCCAAACCTGTCCCTACAACCTATTAAATTGAATAATTATTCAACTTTTATTCTTGTATTTGTATATTATTCTTTTTTAGCCTGTTTTATTTTCATCATGACCATTTGTAATTGCTCTTTAATGTTTCATGTAAAGCTCTTTAAATTGCCTTGTTGCTGAAAGGTGCTGTAGAAATAAAGTTACCTTGCCATAGAACCTCAGCCTGTCAGTCAGTCCCCAGGGCATAGAAACCACCGTTGTGCCTGCTTGTGTAACGTCAACAGCACCGCGACTGCTTTCGGCTCGCCATTAATATCACATCACAGTGAATGGTGTCTGCGTGAAGTTTTAAAAAACTGTGACCACACCTGAAACCGCTTTGTCGCCATCGCCGTGACTCTCCGGGACTTCAACAGAACTGCAGAGCCGACGTAGTTTGCTCCGTCCGCACCTCTGCGCTAGGGTTCTCCCACACGATTATTTTTTAAACGATTAATCTAGCGATTCATTTTTCGATTAGTCGACTAATCTAACGATACATTTTTCAATTAGCTATTATTTTCCCATTGCTCAATTATTAACAATTTAAATCTCCATTAATTAAAATTGTTTAACAGTGCACTGTTCAAGTAAAATTAATTTGTAGTGTAACCTGAATCCAGATGTAGGCTATCAATCCAACCACAAAATAAAGTCACTTTCAGGAGGAATACAAAAATAAAAACTTAAAGTAAACAAAGCAAGTGCAAAAAGAGTAGCCTGTATTTTCTTAACGGTAGTAGGTAAAATAATGAATAAGCTCTTGTTTAAAATCCAAGCTCTTGGAACACATTTTACAAAGTATACCAGGGGTGGCGAACCTGTGGCTCTTGAGCCGTATGCGGCTCTTTGCCTGCTCCTTTGAGGCTCTTACTGTGTGCTGTGTTATTGGTGGATTTTGTTTTGTTACTTTTTTAAACATTTCAGATAAGTTAAAAAAAAAAAAAAGCATTTGAATGCATCTGCCAGTACATTTGCCAATTATTTTAAAATAAAAAATAATGCAGCAGAGTTTTTTTTATGGACAGATTCTGCAACCTGAGGAAAAACAGCGGCCACAGATCACCTTCCTCATTAACCCTTTTACTGCTGAATCAGATTGTTTGAAAGCCCCTCTAGTGACAAATGAGTGAAAGAGTCGCTTTGAGTGGCCACAACTGAGTACAACCAAACCTAAAAAGGATTGTGGATAACAAAGACTGTCAGGTTTCACACTGAATCAATCTAAGTAAGAAAAAAAACCTATGAAAACTGCTATGTATTATGAGATCTGGAAGTCACTGTTGCTGTTGTAATGTGGACGTGCATGTGTTGTGTGGCTTTTTGCTATGGTGCGTGTTTTTTTGTGACTCTTAATGCTAAACTGGTTGGCCACCCCTGAAGTATACAGACTACCACGTTGTTGTTGTTGTTGTTGGCTTTAAGAGTAAAATACTCCCACAGACCGTGTGCCAGCCTTTGTCTCAACGTGTTGTTGAACTTGCGAGGTATCCATGCTTTCGCTGTTGCTGGAGGCAGCCATGTTATTTTTTAGATTTCTACGGCGCATAGACAGCGCATAGACGGTTAAAGACGCGTCGACGCAAATTATTTGTGTCGACGCATTTACGTAATCGACGACGTCAACTACGTCGACGAATCGCCCCAGCCCTACTCTGCGCGCGCATGCGTGTGTCGGAGCTCCGCTCTCTGTCAACATGCAGAGAGGACAAATAAGCTTGCGCTTACGCGCTCTCAGGTCCTGAAATCTGGCACCGTTTGATTTTACGTCATGAACCAATACTCTGTCATACAGACGTGATTCGGTTGGTACCGGTAAAAGTACTGTAGATGACTAAACACCTGCCATTTCACTGATTGATTTATCAATGGACGTTGATGTGACAGTTGGACAAATAACCTGGTTGTGTCTGCATTAGTATAACCAGTGGAAGCCAACAGGACTGTACAGACCTCTACATTTTTACGTTGCGTAACAACAGGTCAGATTTCACAGGATTGCTTTAGGGCACAAAACAGCAAGAGATCGCTGCTCTTTAAAAGCTAAAGAGTTTAAAGAAATCTATTAATTGATACTCAAAGAAAACCTTTGACCGAAGAAACAAAGATCCTCTTTATAACAGGATGCAACAAAGTTTATGAAAGTGTAGTCTTTGTTTTAAGAAACTTTAGAGTCCTAATAGCACCAACGGTGAGATAGAGGCTTTCAGTTTTTTTCCACTATGGTCTAAATTATTGGAATTTTCCTAAAAGGTAACACAGTTATATGTAGCATTTTAAAATTTGGATAAAGATGATCACAAGAGTTACAGGAGATGTAAATGTAATGCTGATGTTTGTGCTGATATATTGTTAACTGCATATTTTCCAGATGTTGACGAATGCCAGGATGGAAGTCACATGTGTCGTTACACTCAGATCTGTCAGAACACAATCGGAGGTTACGGTTGTGTGTGTCCCAGAGGTTACCGATCCCAGGGAGTAGGCCTGCCATGTCTGGGTACCACATCTGCTGTGTCTGTTTTACACTACAACTCACCAATGACATTCACGCATGATAATTTACTTGAGCCTTGCTCTACCTTTTCAGACATTGACGAGTGCCAGCAGAAACCAAACCCTTGTGCCTACCAGTGCCGCAACGTGCCTGGCAGCTTTAGGTGCCTGTGCCCTCCTGGTACTGTGCTGCTTGGAGACGGGCGCTCCTGTGCGGGGCTGGAGAGAGGGCAGACCTTCACCAATGGCACCAGAGTCAGGGCAAGACTCCGCCCACAGCTGGTGTCGTCTCTCGGCCGGCCAATCCTCTCCCGTTCTCCTGGAGTGACTCGCATCACCAGGCAGAGCTGTCCCGTGGGCTACACCAACAGAGACGGCACGTGTGTTGGTGAGTGTGCGTCGAAACCATCAAATACAGCATTCAAAACTCGCTTTCAAAAAAAATATATATACATACATCACTCCTGTCTCGTCGACTCTAGATTCTAACACTCTTCGCGTTAATCTCTGTGCAGATGTAGATGAGTGTCTGCTCAGGAAGCCATGTCAACACGAGTGCCGAAACACCATTGGCAGTTTCCAGTGCCTGTGTCCCCCTGGCTACCAGCTCTTACCCAACGGCAGGAGCTGTAAAGGTAAGAGTTTTATATAAACCGTAACCTTCTTCCTCCCTCCTCCCTTTTAAAATGATCACAGCTAATCCGATTTCTCCACCTCTAGACATCGATGAATGCGTAGAACCAGGAATCCAATGCGGACACAATCAGATGTGTTTTAATACCCGAGGGGGATACCAGTGCATGGACACACCCTGCCCTGCGTCCTATCAGAGTGGACGAAGCCCCGGGTAAGTCGCATGACTGAAAAAAGTTTTGAAAAGTGTAATTACAATAATTAGGCTGTAGATACTGACGCTTTCCTCTTTCGCGTTGGCCTTTTAAAGGACGTGCTACAGGCCCTGTTCTCTGGACTGCGCCACGGGAGGCTCTCCTCTGCTCCTGCAGTACAAGCTGCTCACTCTCCCCTCCGGCATTCCAGCCAATCACAATGTGGTACGACTGTCGGCTTTCTCAGAGTCGGGTGTCCTGCAAGAGCGTACGTCTTTTACCGTCCTCGAGCAGGAGTCAGTGTCAGGCGGGACGGGCCGGGCGTTTGGCATCAGAGACGAGGCGGGCCGGGGGATCATCTTCACCCTGCGGGCTCTCAACAGTCCGGGACTAGTGCGCCTCAAGGTGCAGGCCACCACCATCTCGCCGCAGGGCCGCATCACCTACCAGAGCATCTTCATCATCTACATCTCCATCTCAACGTACCCCTACTGAGCCTCTGTGCTGCTTTACAGATGACTCTGCCTCCCAGTGGCCTCTGGAGGCCTCTTACCCGCAACGCCATTCCCCCCCCCCAAGACCCTGTGCCTCGGACACATTAGGCCATGCAAAGAAGCTCTAACATACTAACAGAGAAGGTGGACATGGTTAGTTAGTGGAGCTCACGAAGATGTGTTCACCCATGGTGGAAAAAAGTCCTTTACAGTAAATGTTCATTAGGCTCTGTTGAATTAATGATGGAGCAGAACCTACGCTGTAGTAGAAATCTGAACTGATAAACATGCTGGATGAACAAAATAGTTTGTAATTTTGTTCATATTCACTATACGCCCTATTTGGGGAAATATCTTTCTAACCAATATCTGAAAATGCAGAATGCAAAGAAAAAAAAAATGTTATGTCAACCAAGCACTGAAGTTATTTAGTATCCATCAAGAACTACCACTTTTTTATGTTCTGCTATCTATCATTTTTTTCCTGCTTATTTTACAATGTTGTCTAATTCTGGGACAGATTTATTCCTACACGAAAATACAAGCCCTTCAACAGTTATGAAATTGTACACTTTTGTCCCCTACTACTTTAATTTATTGAAGTCATTTGAACACATCACTGGTTTAAACAACCCCTAGTCCCAGAAGGTTTGAATTAATGAGGATCTACTAGTAATCATGGTGACAGACCTTTAATGGCACACTGTAACATTGGCTTGTAGCTATCTAGCAAGCGACATTGTTTCATCTATTGTAGGGTTTTTTTATACTCTTTTATACAAAAAAAATGTATCACGTGGATGAGGTTTAAAGGTGCTAATCTGAATGTACTTGAGTGTTTAAAATACTAACCACAGAGTTTGACTGCACTTACTTTCTGCAGTGGTGGCATTAGCTACAAAATGACATGGCTTTCCTGCATTCATGACGCTATACACATTTCAATGCTCAATTCAACATTAGAAAGAGTTGGCGTTCAGTAATCAAACGTGTGCCATCAATGTACTAATCTGAGAAGGGAGGTTATCTGAAAAGCCATAAAATGCTAACAGTTGCAGTAAAAATGTGTGTTCTACTCCTGCAGATTAAAGAAATATGTCCCTGTTGCTGTAAATGAGTGTCAAGTATTTGTAGAAATAAAATGGACAACACTTTTGTTATTGTCTACGTCAGATCTTCAACAGGGCATCCGCAACCCCTAACAGTTACTAATTATTGATTTTTTTTTTTTTTTTTTATTTCTCCAACATTTGGACTAAAATATGTCTGAAACTACACATTAACATGAATCCGTATCCACAGATACAGTTACTGTGAGCTTAAGGATTCACTGTGCCTTTCTGTATGTTTAACATTGAAACATGATGTATAAATAATATATGAATATCCATCCATTCGGCCCAGTTTAATATGCAACTCAATTTCATACAATATACAGTATGCAGTAGGGCTCTCTTTCAGCTCTCTTTCAGCTACGGGATCGTGGCCTAAAAAAAACCCACCAACAACATAACATAGTCTCAGTCAGACTTGGTTATATCCCATTGTAAATCCTAGACTAGCATTTTACAAACCGCATTTTGCAGCTGACAAACAATATTGCTGCAAACATGTACTATTAACCAGTGGGAGAGCTTACACACAACCTACTCAGGAAAATCCATTTGGCCACAACAGTAAGAATGACGTATTAACCCTGAGAACAGATGACAATCTGGCTTTTAGATCATTTCTACCCTGGGATTTTCTGACCAAAGCCTTCAGAAAACCTAAAATAATATCTTTCCTACTCTGTCATGACTCCTCTGAAAATGCAGTAAAGGGGACCATGGGGATTTATCTCTGACTTGAGTCTTTGAAGAAAAATATAGAAAATGTTCAGTCTTTAAAAAAGTTTTGCTTGCTAAAGTGTTTAGGGTCAGTGTAACGCTTATCGGTTCAATTTTCTAAGCACAAACGGACATTTGGAAAAACAGAAAAATGGGTTCAAATATCCAATTTTTCATTTTTTTCCACCTTGACAAATAAAAAAATTGGATTCAATACTGCATTTATTCAATACTGCATTGGTATTCTCTCCCTCGTTCCGCCTAGCTACGCCCCGCCCCCCACTTGAAACCATCTCTGCACCTCTGACCCCAAAGTCTATCAGTTTTTTTTTTTTTTTTTGGTCCATATGCAGTTAAAGACCTGCATATTCCGCAAAGTAGAGGAAGAGAATACCATTGCAGTATTGAACAATTGGAGCTCAGATGCAATTTTGTAGTTAAAAAACAGAAAATTGGAAAAACAGGTTAAAGATCCAATTTTTTAATTTGTCAAGGTGGAAAAAGATGTAAAATTGGATATTTAAACCCATTTTTCTGTTTTTCCAAATGTCCGTTTGTGCTTAGAAAATTGAACTGATAAGCGTTACACTGACCATTTAGCACCAAAGCCTAAATTAGCTTTGTATTTTTTTGGGAAGGGGTGGGGTGTTTAAAGACTAATCTATGCAAAATCAAAAACAAAATTGACCATCTGTCAATTTTCTATTATTTCACAAATGATATAACATTGTCCGACCCACACAGGTAGCATCAACGTTCATAGAGGACTAATTTCTGATCTTATAATGTGTTTTAAATCAAGACTCTTTTACATTCATACATAGGAAGTGATTACTCATTGACTGTTGTTCACTTTGGAAACATTTGCAGTAAATTATCAATGCCTCAATACCTCAGCTGCTCAGTAGATGGAGCAGGTTTGTTCTCAAAATGTTGAAACTGACTGTAAGATCAATAAGAAGTGTTGGGTCCTCGGCGCTCTGGGTGCATTGTTGCTCTCTTAGCTGTCATCACTGTCGTATTTGAGGCTACTGCTTGTAATAGCACGGAGCACATTAATCTCTAACAGGAAGGAATTTCAACATTACCCCTCTAATGGAAACCCTCGGAGTTACCGGACAAACTTCTTCGCCTATGTAAACACGGTTATGCGGGATGAGGTTATTTTTGACACCGGTGTCATGTAACTGACCAGCTTGGAGAGCTTGTACAATTTGGCATCTTTAATACAGAGCACGTGTTTTGCTGTTCTTTTCCCTGAAATGACTGTTAGAGCAGGTCATGGAAAGCTGACCTGAGCTGAGCTGAGCTGAAGGGGGTGTGTTTGTTGATGGTTCAGTGTGTTTCTGTGTGTGTGTGTGTGTGTGTGTGTGTGTGTGTGTGTGCTTGCGTGGGCAGCGGTAGCCTCAAGTTGTTTAGATTTTTGCTGTTTCTATGATGTGGTCATTAGCTTAGCCTGGATGTTAGGAATAACAAGTGGTTGTGAAAGAAATGTTTCAATACTGTGTGTAGCTTTTATACTTGCTCCTATTAAGCTACTACTTTAAGTAGTAGAACCTAGTTTTCAATTGCTTTCCAAAAGTAAAAAAAAAAAAAAAAGTCCATCATACAAAAATATCACGACAAAATTATTAGCAAGAAAAACATATATTCAGAATATAGATCTGTTTAAAGCAGATCAAATCATTGTTGCTGTCCAGCTGGGCCCTTAAATTCAATACGTGTTCCGTATTTTCCACGTAAGTAACAAACGCGGTAAGGATTTCTAAGCTATTCTTCCTCATAACTGTGTTTCTAAACAAAGAGCCATTAAACGTAATTCTTTTTGACAATGGTATACGTTAATTAAAACAATCTGTGCTACACATTTAACATCTCTGAACCATGGGCAATAACTAAAGCAGCAGCAGCAGCAGCAATATAACTTTAACAGGTACGTGTAAATAGAACAAGCAGACGTTGCAAATAATTAGAAATAGCATTAAAAAGAAAAGAAAAAAGGACAAAAAAAAAAGATAGCATTACTTTCTTAGAAAAGCAGCGGGACTGCACAACAAACTGGAAGCTAGTCATTCATTAAGGTTTCATAAAGCTTCAAAAATCTCCTGGAACACACGTAAATACACCGAGAGGCAGACCGGAGGCCTTTTCCACTTTTCTATTAAACACAAAGAATTAGTGGAAATGAATGCTTAGGGCTGAGAGATGGCTACAAGTACCATCTCCCCTACTGCTTTACACAGTCAGGATGTCAGGGGAAATGGGGACTTACTGTGCTCCACTCACTAATGAGCACAACACTGCTGCTTATTAGGAGGTATAAGAGATGGAGCTCAGAGCATGACCATTACAGTATTACCAAATTAAACATTTTCACAGAAGAACTGGTAAAGTTAAAGTCCTGTGAAACATTTCACTGTGTTCTATATTCTGTCTGAGATCTAATGCCCCCTGTCTTATTTGCCAAATCGGACATTGTTTGACCCCCATAGTGTTTATTCACAGCAACACAGACCTTAAAGCTGCACTTACTGATATTTTTTTTTTTACACGAGCAATCGGTCAAATGGCGATGTGTGATACGAAAAGCGGTGGTGACAAATTATCACTCAAATCTGAAGTTGAACTCTTATGGGGCATATTAGATAGAGTTGGGCGCAGTATTGAATTTTCGCGGTGACGGCCGTAACAAAATAAGCATTTTTGACAAGCATCGCTCCCTTTTTTATCAAATGTTCTGTGTGTGAAGCAGTGATAAGTTTGACTCCGCGGTCGCCTTGACACGATCGTGTCACTGCTGTAACGTGGCAACCGCGGCAGGCCTAATGTTAGCGCCTTTCAGCGCATTGTTTTGGCAATTTACTGTTTTGGTTCAGTCTCTGGTCTCATTAGCATTGTCCGGATGCAGGGAGCTGTTTTCAGCAACAACATAAAAAGCTCTGATACGAAACATACTGTACACTGCGTGTCCAGCACCGAACAGCACAGAGACAAAGAAAGTGACTAGCTGCTGAACATAAAGCATTTAGCTATTAAGGAGCCATGAATTTCCTTCTGGAATAAGTGAAAACCAAAACAACGGTAATAGGAAAGTAAATGTGTTGGAAATGAGTGTTGCGGTAGCCTAGGAATCTAGACGCACCCTAGCGGCAGCAAATGTAATGTCTTTTCTTTGAGAAAAGAACAAAGAACGGCACTGAAGTCATTCTTAAAAAAGGAAGACGTGTTCGGAGTTTTGCCGACCGGATGGCAAAAGTTTAATCTATCAACCAGCGTTGCTCTGCTTGATTGCGCTATCCTATTGCGCGCAGAGGGGAATTTGAAAGACAACCATTTATCCCGCCCCTCGGCCTGAGCCCTGCCAATGGTGAGTTCCCAGACCCAACATCTTGATGTGGGTCTGGCTTGTTAGACTAGTGTTGCGGGGCTTTTTAAATCATTGTCTCGCTTTTCCTATTAACTGCTGTCAAATTGCAGATTCCAAGATATGCCAAGTTACAATTTAAACATGACAAAAAGTTATTTTTACATGATGTCAGTTTATGTTCACCCAAGAAGTTTGATTCAATTTCTTAGATACATTTCTTTGACACTGCACAAATGGCTGTCACTTAAAAAGCCTGACAAGTTTTTTTTTTTGTTCGTCTGGAATCCAAACTAGTAATGAGCATGAGTAATGCCCCAGCTTCAGACTGTCTGTAACTAAGTGTGGGGCGATTGAGTAATACTATGATGTGGTGACTGAGAACTAATGCTAAAAGTGTAGTGGAGGATGTGGAGAGTCTGTCAAGACTCCATCAGCAAGTTCAAAAGTATAGCTGCGGACAAAATAGTGAGTCCACCTGTGTTTGCATCATTGATTTGTCATTTTACTTCATTGCCAGATGTAAAAAGAAATGTCAGCGTCAAGTTTAGAACTGGTTCTTTGAACGTTCAAATGAGCTTTAAGTACTTGTAAGACTGACTGTCCCATTAAGGAACAATCACAGGTCCAAGTCCTTCAACAGTCCTTTGTCCCCTCTGTGTGTGCTTGTGCAGGCCTGAGCCCTGCCTCCTTATTAACTCACACCGGCCGACGGTCGCCTAACGCCAGAAATGCTAATGTAATCAGCCTGCACACTGCAGCGACTTGTGTTTGAATGTAAAGATGTTGGCAACATGTTTTAAAACCATTATTGATAGAATTGCACTAGCACACACTTTGTCAACATAGCACTCGAGTGTGGAGACAAATTTATGAAACTGAAGTACATTTTCCAGATGACATATTAAGTTTCTCGCTTCATGTGGTTGCAGTGCCAATAAACGTGATAATCAGCATACATATGCAGCGCGTTCTTACCCAGATCATTACCCCTATGCCTTGCTGGAAATAACGTGTGCACAGATGAAAAGGATGCGATGGTAATATTTACTTGTCGCCATGGCAGCAGTGAAATATACAATAAAAATCTTTTAACAAGTAGGCCAGTGATAAAAAAATAAATAAAATAAAAACTTAAGTGCGAAATAATGCAGACATGGCGCATAAACGATCATTTGAGGTGATATGTCTGTTATAAACCTGGGAGGTTATTGCTGATGCATGTGCACTGATTTTCACCTTTGCTTTGTTTGTGTGTGTGTGTGTGTGTGTGTGTGTGTGTGTGTGTGTGTGTGTGTGTGTGTGTGTGTGTGTGTGTGTGTGTGTTGCAATATTGCATCTGTGTTGATACGCCTGTCTTCCCCCAAAGGAGAAATGCTGATCTTTGTTTTGATAGAGGCTGATAGATGTTTCAGAGTGTGCATGAGCTCATAGAGATATATGCATTACCAACATGAAATACTGCTTCAATGAAGGACTGCCCCCAAAACACACTGTGTGGTACTTCTTGACATCATTTTTTCAGCCAGCTTGACAATATTTCCTGCACACGTAAGGGAACAGCTTGCCAAGAACATCAATGAGCTTTTGGACCAGTGTTTACCTTTTACAGCCCTGTGGAGGACTTCATATGGCACATGTCTGTAGAATATGCAGCCAATGATATCATCACTAACTGTTGCCGGGACAATCAAGCTCTGCCAACCACCCACAATGCTTCCTCGTTCTAATAAATGCCTTCAGGAAATGCAGGAAGACACCAGCCTGTTGATATCTGGGGTAACACTGGCATGTGTTCTAAACATGTTGGCTGCGACGGAGCTGTTGTGTGAGTGCGTGCGTCTGCTACACTTTTAATGTGGGCCAGACGCTGACTTCATCGCCACAACGCTTACCACAGTAGTTCCATCCATCCTGCTTCCCAATCCTCCAGCCAAGCCCTGCTTCCTGCCATTACTCCCTGGTGCTGCATATGGGGGGAAAAAGGGACTTGTATCAAATCCTACCATTATGTAGCTACGGATGGAAAGAGGTAAAAGGACTACCACGTGGTGAAAAAGAGAGAGCCTGCACAGTTCTTTGGTTGCATTCCATACAAAGTCTCAAAGCTACTGTTTTGGGTTCGATTTTGCGGTTAATATCATTCACGTCAGCCCAGGCACAACTACAGACGCCAGATTAGCTTGTTCCTCACACACATTTCTCCCAAGAAAAGTTACTTTCCAGGCTCAAATGAAGAAAAACTATGATGTCTTTTACAAAAGTCAATCATAGCATACTGGAAGCAGTAGGTAAATGCAAACAAAGCATGCATAATTCGTTAATAAAACTGCAAACTGAGAAATACAAAGAAAGACATGATGCTAAATAGAGCTAAAGCAGTTAAAGCTTCTATAATCAATAATTGGTTCATTCAACAGCAGCAGGCAGCTGTTTTCAGCAAAAAGGGCTCATTACCAAACTGCACACACAGTGGCGCATTTAGCAGCTAAAGAGCCAGATGTATCCCATAGGAGGTGGTAGAGAACAACAAAGAGCTAAATGGAAAGGGAATATTCGATCTGGCCAAAAAACATGGACCCAAATACTATTGCATCAGCAAATCTGCAACTGTCCCCTCCACGACCGTGCTGAACATTGGACTGAGAATGCACGTTTGCTGCCCCCTCAGGATGTTTTATGTCCGCTCCATTAGTGAGGTCAAAGTCTCCGATTTTTCCAGACCCCACAGTTGTTCACTAATAACTCCGCTGAGATTTACTGCCCTGTTGGACAGGTAATTGTCAATCCTGCTCCAGTGATTACTCTCAGACACAACCCATGCTGTGTAGGATTGGTGGTAAAGAAGTACTTTCTCACGCCAAAGCTAGAGGGCCTTAGGCTATCTACAAAAATACCAATGTGGCAAATGACTACGCCGCAAGTTAAAATAATGTTTCATCTTAGGTTGCCTCTGTATATCATTTCCCCCCCTATCGAAACTATTTGGTGGGTTCTGTGTTGCAGAAATGTAATATCTAAGAATTAAGAATACATATCAAGGATTACTAATGTTTTGTAAATACTATACAAATATATTTTGGATTCTCAACAGGGACACCAAACCACACTTGTGTTTCCTGTTTTCGACCAGATGCCCTGCTAGTCCCTGTCTGTAATCACACAGTTGTAAAATGACTTTTTAAAGTTCAAGTTGTTCGTTTTGAGTGTTGTTCTACAGCTGTTCTCCAATCTGCAGACATTTACGGGACTTGTGTTCCTCAACTTCAAGATACGATTTAATAGACAAATACCTTTGGTACATCCAAACCAGCAAGTCACAACTGGCTGAGTGCAACACTCACGGTGCTTCATTCACATGCCTGGAATGGGATGAGATGGAAATATCATGGTCATAAATAGTTTTGCAACGCAGAGGTAAAATGGAAAGCCAAAAACAGCCCTGCAAGTGTGTTGATCCTCCCACACAGCGGCTATGGAGTAGCTGTGAGGTCAGGACACAGAATGACCTGTATCGTAATGATTTGACTCTGTAGAGGAAAAAAAAAAATCCACTCTCACCATTGGAATGCTACGTTTTAGACAATTTCAACAGCACTTTTAAATCATTTATGGCAGCTATTCTTATTTCCAAAAGAAACAACTGATAAAACATCTTGCAGTAATTGTAGCGGACCCAATAACTCTTCAAGAACTCTACTTGAGCAGCAACAGTTGTAGCTGTAACTGATTTCCTGCCTCTGATAAGAAGTCAGACACTACACAGATCATCAAACAAATCTGAGAGGTGAACATAGAGTTAATTGCAGGGTGACATCACGGAATACCCCCCCTCCCTTCCCCCTTTATAATTGCAAACACAGGATTACCTCACAAGAATAGAATGGATCTGTACAATGAAACTAAAATACTCCAACAAAGGCATGTTCTGCCACTTCTAAGAGTCAGTCGGTGCGGTATAGTTTTTAGCAGAAGACATTTGGTGTCCTAAAAGACAACATCCCACGCTACGAGCACTGTTTGTCTTGGCAGAACCTTCATTTTATCGCCGGTCCAAGATTTTCTGCTTTGACAGTTTATGAGTGTCTAGGATGTATTGGATCAGAGTTTTTCTTCCTGGAACTGAGCGAGCTGGTGGCTGACTTCCAGAGAGACCTGACCTCCAGCGGCGTGACCCCCCCCCCCCTAGGAAATGGGGTGGTACTGGAGGGGGCCGACAGCCATCCATCACAGCCAGAGCCCCGGGACACACGGTGGAGCACGACTAACAGCACTGACCATTTCATTTATCTTGAAATCCAATCCACACTTATATTTAGCTTGTCCTCTCCACAATTTACAACACGGACGGGGGCCAACAAAATGCCCCCGATTTTAGTATGAGACATTAAAGTGTGTTTGTGAAATACTACAGTCCATAGCAGCACACTGTAACTGCCTTGCCATTTCTTTGTTCTTGCTAAGATCTCGTACTGGCACACTTAGTGACCACAGAGATGAACCAACTAAAAAAAGAATAGATAAAAGAATGATAGATGAAAGTCAGCTGTCGGTAATAAATCAAGACAAGTGGGTAATGATGTTGGAATTTTATACTTTAAAGAACCAGTTAATATAGCTCGTGCCTAGAACCTTTCATCAAAAATCATATATCAAGGTCGGCTCACCAGTTGTAAGCACCAGAACATCTATTGAAAACAGAGAAGATCTCTGTTGGACAATGTAGTGTATGCATGCTTTTTTACAGCCAAACACAAAGCATGTATCATCTTAAAGCATATCAAGACTTTGCACAATCCCAGTATAACCACCCCTTTGCTCATTGATCAAACACTGAAGTGACTCACACCTCAACAATAATGGAACATTTGGCATGACTAGTGTTTGATCTACCAGACTGTTCATGTCTACTGATAAAATCTAATATTTGGCTCAGCAGCATTCCTCCAAAACAGCAACACAAATGAGCTACAGTGTATGTTTAGGGCATACAGTCAATTACTGAGGGCAATATAGTGGTAGGTTTAGGGCGAGGCTACCGGCCACACTTGGCCCGTGTGCTCCCTTTATTTTGACCCACAATGGCATTTGACATGCTTATGCTTATTCTCCTCTTATTTTAAAAGTGCTGTAAAATCCTAACCGTAATGACTATGAAACGTCCATTCTGTACTGATAAAAAGTACTTAATCTAAATTGTACGGCAATGTAAAGCAAAGTGCTGTAAAACTTCCCTATTAAATTACACCCCTAAGTTTTATCTACGAAGAATTTCAAGAATTACGGTATTCTTCAACATCAACGTTTATTTTTGGCCCGTGGCCTTCCAACCAGATACATTTTGGCCCTTCATATGAAAGAACTTGGGCACCTCCGGTTTAGGGAAACATGAAGCACTAGCACTAGCTAAGCATTAGCACATTGAGAGTCTGTAAGCTTCGTTCAGCCACCTGGCAGACAGAAGGAAAATGTAACGCCCTAAACTGCAAACCACCTCCTCCTTTGTAATAATACAAACTACATTGATAAATACAATTCTATTAATAGTGGCCAACATCTTTCATACAGACAGCTAATTATCATTAACAACACTTTACTACTTCTTATGAACAATAGATCCATATTATAAACTCTCAGCCAGGTTGGGTATAAACACTGCTATAAGAAAATGATTATGGATCAGACGTCCTCTTCTCCTCCTGGCTGGGTATACTGTACTATTCACCTTTAAGATATTTTTATCACATCTCACCACTCCGACAGCACTAAGAAGTATTGCCACATTACAGAGCACTACAACAGAATGCCGATTCATGAACATGCTTTTCCTTTTTAACTTGTATTTACTATTGGTGAATATATTGTGTCAGAAAAACTGTGAAGAATAACAAATGGCCTGATGAGAGTTATATTTAACTAATAACATCTCCTAGATTGGTTAGAAAATCCAGCTACTGATGCCTTGTGGGGACATACTGTATATTTGTAGTGGACGTGATAGAAAAAAGAATTCTGAAAATACATCCAAACCTGAAAACGTTTATGCAAATGATTTGCAAGTGGCTTAGCTAAAAATAACTGGATTAGGAAATCTTGACAAATTTAGGTACAAAAAGTAAAAAAAAAACAATGCCTGTAACGATTTCCTAAAGCCCAAGGTGACATCTTCAAATGTCTTGTTTTATCTGACCAACAGTCCAAAACCCAAAGATATTCAGTTTACAATCACACAAGATTACAGTTTTTCTCGATCGCTAAGACACATTTCTTGAAACCCTCACCCGTTTTCTCAAAACTGTAAGCACAAAACCAAATTCTTAAACTATATTCACAAAACACCTGACTCTGCTGGCAAAATCAAACAATGCTTCCAGATCATACACATAGCCGGTCAATAACAAAACACTACAGAGCATTCATTAGACATTACCTCAAAAATTCGAGAACACCGTGTCCATGGCATGTAGTTACAGAAAAAAATAAATGTTTATTTCATACAGTAAACACATTTTGCAATGAAAACAAAAAATGTATCACAACTTGTACAGTGAATATCTTGTACACCGCAAGTAGTGCAAGGACTACATTATTGAATGTTTGTATATCACTGTAGGCAGTTGTAGAACAATACAGTAATCCAACTGCAAAAGGCCAAAGAACAAAGAAAACGAAATGAAAAGCACATGACATTACACTAAAACATATTGTGAAACCGCTAGGGGTGCAAGATATATATCAGCTCAATATCGTTATCGCAATATCACGTTGCACAATATTATATCGAAAGAATAAGTATGCAATATTTTGTGGAGCGCTGCGTCCCGTCCGTTGGCTGTGTGGCTTAGTTGGGTTTGATTTAGAGCCCGCTTGAAATGCTGTAATGATCATCATTTCATTGGCCACTTGCACACGTTAGTGAACGTCGGCGCACGGGTCAACTACGTGACAAACACTGTGGAGCGTACCACGTGTGTGCATATTTAGACAGAGTGACAGTGTAAGTGAAGAAATAGATAGAGACAACTAAACGGAACGAATCAGAGAAGCGAAAGAAAAGTTGTGTCCTGTCCTCTTTATTTATTTATTTTATACTGTCCGACCAGTAAAACATGTCCTGTTCTGTAGACATGGTCCTTATTTATTTATTCATGTTGGACCAGTCCAATATGACTGTCAGTTGAAATAAACCTTGTGTTTGTTATGAATCTATTTTGATGCGTTTTCCCGTAACTTTTGTAATTTTACGTGTTTACAGTTGTTTTACAACTGCTTACACACGTTTTCAAAACCATCTCTCCTTTTTTTCAAAACTCTACACACAATTCCCAAAACTGCACACACGAAATGCAAAATGCCTCACATCTTCAAAATAAAACACTGCATTCAAAATACCATAAACACATCTCTAAATGAAGCATTTGCATCAAATGGCAAACACTTTTTTTCATAATATTACATTTTTGGATATACCATGTACACACTGTTGTTCTAAATCTTAAGCTCTTTTTTCTTTCATAGGCTTATATCTACATTTACAATGTTCTAGAGAGAAAGTAATCTGCAGAAAGTGGTTGAGAAACAATGTAATGTTACAGTAAAACAGAGGGGGGGGGGTATTGTATGCAAAAAAAATTCTGATTGATTTGTAATGCTGAAATAGTCATTAGATAGTTGCATGCAGTATGGACGCCACTGTAAAGCTACTCAACATGGGCTTCTCTCATTGGTCAATCCGTGGTTGATCACATGATGAATAAGTGTGGCCCTGATCTCATCAGAGATGGCTCTCATTCTTCCTCTTCTTCCCTCCTCCTCGTTGTTGTCCCGTCTCTCCCTCCTCCTCCCCTTACTCTCTGTCTATTGTTGGCATCCATTGTTCAAAACAGGTAATCTGACCTTTGACCTATGTATAGGCCTATACTAAAGCAGTGATTGGTTAGTGTTCAGTTATGACATAATGTGTTTGCAAATGGGAGGAGTGTGTGTGTGTGTGTGTGTGTGTGTGTTTGCCCTGGTAAATAAGTGAAGCATTTTGATTGGTTGTGTTTAGAAATGGATAGCAAGTCACTTCCTGTTAAATTTTTGTGTCTTAGGTAGAGAATTGTGTTTAATGTTTTGAAAAAAGTGTTTTATGCAATTGAAAACTGAGTGAAAGGCTGATAAATTGCTTATGGTTTTGGAGATTTGCTGTGTAGTTTTGCACTTTAAGTGAGAGTTTTCAAAAACCGTGTGACATGAAAAGATGTTGTGTGTAAGCAGTTGGAAAAAAACTGTAAAAATATCAAAATCAATATTGATATCGCAATATTCATAATCAATATCGCAATATCACATTTTGTCAATATTGTGCAACCCTAGAAACCACAGAATCTGACCCTGTGCCACCTGTGCACTCTGAACTGGTTTATATTCTCTACGATTGGTAGACAATTTTGTGCGTAAACGATGACAGCTGTGTTGTTGTTGTCGTGTTTAACTTTTGCTGCCTGTGTTAACCATTTTTCAAGACAAGTGCATTACAGTGTGAAATGTGTTTTAGCAAGTGAGAATGTGGTTAGAGTTGTGCAAGAAGAGTGACTGATTCGACAAATGGGTTTAGGCCACGGAGCATTTGGTTCAGAGAATGCAGTTTAGTGTTTTAGCAATTCAGGAAAACTGTAAATAAACCAGCAAGCGAGAACCATTGAATTGTGGGCATTTTTGCTTAGAAAGTCACTTAAACAATTAATTGATTATCAAAATCATAGCTGATTCTTTTTTGGTGGATTGAATAATCAATTATTTGACTAATCATTTCAGTTCTAGTGCATTCCACCGCAAACCTCACCTACGTACGTTCAGCCAGTTCAGTAAAAGCGGCCCACTCTTCTGATGACGACACTTGTAGGGCCCCAGAGCAACACAGTTTACCATTTTATTCATTACTGAGAACAAAACTGACATGTAAACTAAACATTACAGCCAAATTAGCCCAAAGCCAAACTGTTATATTTCACAAAGAATCATGAAAACTGGCTGACAAAGTTCTGTCAGTAAAACCTGATACAGAATAGTCAAGCCAGGGCTGACTGTACTATCCCCTACAAGTCTATGACTCAATTTTACTACACTAATTGCTATTCACTTTTGCAATGAAGGCTCCCCTGAAGCTAGGTCTTCTACCGTCATTTAATATTCACCGTGGGTGCTGACACAAGCCTCTGTTCTTTTACAAGCTCCATGCGAGTTAGTACTGAGCATCAGATCCAGTAAGGCTGAAAGTGAAGAAATCCAAGCTGCTTTTCTCTATGTTTATAGAAATGGAAAGTTTTAGGTCGGTGTAAGACTCAAAACAAACAGGTCAAGTACTCTGACCTGACTTTTACTTTACTCTCTGGGACATTCCTCCAAAATGACCTCATATGGGGGACAGCAGGCTTGGAAAGCAATAAAATCTGTCTCAGTGGAGATGGCTTTTCCATCAGCTCTCCGGCTTTCATTGTTCAGTGCTGTGGCTCAAACCTGCCGTCTGGGATCCCCTGTGGCAGCTTCAAGGATAGGGGGAATAGGTTGTAACAACTTATACTGCTCAGGTATAAACTCTCACATCTTAAACCTAAACTCTCCATTATAATCCCAAGGGCTAACTTTATAGCCATCAGTAGCTAAAAGGTTAGCAACTGCAGACTCAATGGTTTTGGTGCACAGGAAAGTGAGCTGATCTGAAAACATCAAGGCTCTTAAATAGAGTCAGAAGAATAGGGAGAATAGGAATGCACTCTGAACAACGAGGGTTCCTACAAAATGCATTATGTTTTTTGGTTTACTTTTGTCAGGAAAAAAAGCAATAAAGCAAGATCTAAAATCCCCATGGCACAGAACAACATTTCTGGGATCAGCCTTCCATAATTGCTATTAACTTTATACTTCTTTGAACATTTTTAAGCATTTTTCATACTTTCTTTGACAAAAAAACATTTCTGTAAATCTTTGCAACTGACTGCAAGGGCAGCCACAAAGCATGGAGCACAACTTGTGGAACCTTTCTTGTAGAGAACACTGTCCTTCGCTTACCTTTACTGACTTAAATTGACGTTCAGCCTTTTTATGAATAAATTCAATTTAGACACTGTCACTCGTAAATCAAAAGATATATTTAATTATGTTTTTTAACAAAACATGTAGTGGTAGGGAACAGTAGTTTCTTTTCCACCACGAGCTGTGTTTTTCTTCTGCCCCGAGTGGGTCCACAAAGCTTCCTTACCAAGGTTTGCTTTGCTTTGCGCTGGTGGTGTCAGCACATGGTGGTTTGCTTGTGGAGGAAGAAGAGGTGCATGCAAAATATAAGGGAAACATTCAACTACAGGGATGGAATTACAGAATAATTTGGATGAACAGCAGTTCAAACTGTTCTCCCTCAGCTACAGACTCCAACTCAACATGCTGAACCGGTTAAACAGCCACTGACACTGGCCATCTAAAGCCAACGGTGCTGTACACACTGGAAAAACTACAAGTGATGGTTAGCATACCTAGGCCTGACTGTCAGCTTGGTGTGCCTGGGTCCTTACCGTAAAGGAAAAAAAACCCAGAAAACTATGTTTAAGAATGTTTAGTAAAATCAGGTTAGCGCAGAAAGCTGGCAATAACACGTTATTTAAGTGCCTGTAAATACACCGACGGCGGTTTTGTGAGGCAGCTATAATGCATACAGTGGATAATAATTCATTTGTCAATGGGGATATTCAGTCAGAGTAGGACCTTGCTGTAAAGTTTAATGACACATGTCCAACATTACCTGTGTAATATATAGACATAAGCAGTGATGATGCAGACTTTGGAATTCATCCAGAGTCAGTAAATTAGCAAAACTAGCCCTAAGCCTAATCGCACTGATGATAAACATTCAAGGTTATATGTTGACACAGCACTCACACTGTAACACACAGAGTTTACATCATCTGGGAACGTTGTCTGGACAGACTAGTGTAATAATGTCTGTCTGGGGCTCTGGTCTTTTAATGGCAATGCTTCGCCTGGCCAGTGGAAATAGCTGACTTTAAATATTGGCAAAAATGGTCAAGACTAAATATTGGCTTAAAGTACATGGAAGCTATGACCGACAAACATTGAGCAACTGGGGTTCTTCTCTTTCAATTGAAGGTATTTAGATGGAGAGGTAACATAATACAAGCATAATTCTCAGCATTTAAAATAATCTTAAAGGCAACAGCTCACCAGCTTATTTTTCTGTAATGGAGTAACCCAGTAATAATATACGGTGATCTTCTTATCTACAAATAGGGCTGTAATCAAGTACGCCATCTACCATAAACAGCGGTGAAAATGAGAGCTTAGGGTTGATTAACTGTCTGACTAGAGCAGTGCGCTATACCTGTGCAGAACAATAAAGCTTTTGAGTGAATACTAAGCAAACTGCTACCTTTATTATCCAGGCAGGGGTACAAGAACAGGGCTCTTGGAACACAAACCTGCCGCATTGCTCTGGAGAAACAGCTAATGTTATAAAGTTTTACTCATGAGACAATTCAATTGACAGGCACCCAATTGTTCCAAAGATAAACTGGCTTACAGTTTTGGGAAGGCAATCTAATAAAACATTTAATTTGATTGCTGTTGCCGGATGAATGTAGCTTTTAAGTAGTTTCACATTTTATGTCCCCACATCAAGTCCACTGCCACGACATGTGACATTTCCAACGATCTGTCAAATGGACAATAATTATGACTGTGTGCTCTGCCACTTGGAGGAAATTAAACACTTGGCACTATAACGTGTGCATTGTACATATTCATCAGCAGGGAGCCAGTGGCACAGGGGTAGCATTTCAACAGCGAACAGTGACCCCAGTTTCACATTATGTCTCACTCTGATGAACGTGCATTGGCCCGGGGCTGCCACAGGGAGGGTGGGGGACAATCAGTATAGGTTTCCCAGGCCTTAAGTTCAAGTGGGGCCCAATGATCAATTACTAGTGTAGAAAATTACAGAAATGACACAAAGCTTTGTCCATGCGTCATGTCTGTGCAGTTCAAATGCTCTAACCAAAACAAAATCTGAGGGTCATGTCTTTCATAGCTACAGCCGAAGAAGCGGAAGAACTAAAAGACTGAGCTTACATTTTCAGAAAACGTTTCCAAGGTAAGTTTCCAAACTAAACACACAAAGATTGCTGGTGTCCCAAGAAGGAGCGCAGGACTGGTTGTCTGTTGTAGTCTGACCGTACAGTACAAAGAGCTAACAGACACCCGGCCAAATCATGAGCTCAACACTGGCCTCTGAAAGCAGCCAGCGCTCAGAGGATACTAAGTGTATACATATGTTTGTTGAGAAGTGTGGTGTTATTAAGCTGGTCTCGTTTTCTGATGTGGTACAGGAAATGGCTCACTGCTCAAATTAAGCCATGTTTAGGTTATAGCAGTAAACATTTTGTAGCCACATTTCTCCACGCTATAAGACTCAAGGTATAAGACCTTTATAAAGGGTCCGGAGCATGCAATCACTACTAGCTATAAAACTTTCACATTACGTCACTACAAGCTGTTGAATCTAATAAACTAAAGGAGGATGTCCCGCCCTCAAATAGCTCATTTCTGACAGCTTCATGATCTGAAACTATTATTTAAGTCTCAAACAGACATCGGTTCTCTTAACAACAGACCTAAAAAATGGAAATAATGGCCTAGTTTGGCAGCTGAACCCAGGCACAACACGATTCGCAACACATTATCTCATGTGCAGTGGAAAAAGCAATTCCCGTTCTGTGGTTCCTTTGGTTTTCTCCTGTGAAATTGGGGTCTTTGGAGTGAGGACAAGGAGCATGCTTTAATCTGGAAAATATTACTGGGGGTGGAAGAACATGGGAAACAATAACACTAGGAGGATTCCTCTTCCATCCTCTGGGCTCTGTGATTTGAAGATATGCTTTAGTCTGCAATTTTAGCAAACCACAACAACCCGCTTGGCCCCAGTCCTCTGCTACTCTTTTTCCACCTTCCTTTAAAGTGGGCTTTTGTCTGGCCTGTCTATGAAGTAGAATGGCTGGAGAGCAGCTCAGAAAGAGACAAAATCTCTCAGGTGACAAAGTCAGTTTGGGTAGTAAGTCTGCACTAGGGGTGCAAGATATATTGACTCAATGTCGTTTTCGGAATATATCAAAAGTGTGCAATATTTTGTTTATTTTGTGGGGTGCTGCGTCCCGTCCGTTGGCTGTCTGGCTAAGTTGTAGGGGTGCACGATTTCAGAAAATGTCACGATTCGATATTGATTTTCAGGCTCAAGATTCGATTCAAAATAGATTTTTGATTAAAAAATGATTCATGATTAAAAAAACGATTCACAGTATGTAAATGTAGTTACTTTTCCCATGTGATTGCAGTAGACATATAATTTCAAAAAAAGAATTTAAGTTCTACTGATTCAAAATCGATTCATAGAATTCCCCAAAAAAGGGGAATTTAGAGCCCGCTTGAAACACTATAATGATCATCATTTCATTGGCCAGTTACCGTGCCACATGCACGCGTTAGTGCACGTCAGCGCACGGGTCCACTATGTGACAAACCCTGTGGAGCGTACCACGTGTGTGCATATTTCGACCTCAGTCCTTTTCCTTCCAGAAAAATGCTGAGTTTTTTTGTGATTGTTGCGGGCAAAAATCCTTGATTATGCGACACGTTTTCTCAAAAAATGCGATGGAATTTGCGGGATATTTATGCAATTTTATGCGATGAAATTGCGGGAACTTGCAAAAACTGCGGTTTGATGAAAAAGAGAAATAAAAGTGATTCCCCCAACACACTGCTTTTCGATGATGTTCACGTCGCGTAATTATGTCACTTCATAACGTTCCCATGGCAACAGGGGAAAATGGCTGAAATATACAGTATGTGACTTTTTGCAACAAAAAAATTTTGCGCGGAAATTGCCAATTTATGCGGCGAAAGTGCGGCGTATTTTAAAAAAATGCTGTGGACTTTGGCTGATTATGCATTGAATTATGCGATCGCATAATCGCGTTTTTCTGGAGGGACTGAGAAACAGATAGAGACAACTAAACGGAGCGAATCAGAGAAGCAAAAGAAAAGTTGTGTCCTGTTCTCTTTATTTATTTATTTTGTCCAACCAGTAAAACATGTCCTGTTCTGTAGACATGGTCCTTATTTATTTATTCATGTTGGACCATCCAATATGACTTGTTTAATTTGTTATGAATGTATTTTGATGCGTTTTCCCATAACTTTTGTAATTTGTTTAAAAATATCAAATCTATATCTCAATATTCATAATCGATATCGCAATATTACATTTTGTCAATATCGTTTAACCCTAGTCTGCACTACAATAAGTTGGCCTCGATCCAGATCATTTAAAAGATGTACATTGAGGGCGCCCAGGTAGCTCAGTTGGTAGAGCAGGTGCCCATATATAGAGTATTACTCTGCGACGCAGTGGGCCCTGGTTTGATTCTGACCTGTGGCCCTTTGGTGCATGTAGTTCCCCCCTCTCTCTCCCCTTTCATGTCTTCAGTTGTCATGTCAAATAAAAACCTAAAAATGCCAAACAATAATCTTTTTTTTTATTTCTTTTTTTTTAAAAGAGCTTTCAGGTGACTCTACCATCCTCCTGCCAGAGTCGTAATAAATGACACTAGTGTGTAATGAGGCCTCGCTGCTCTGTGTGGAAGCCTTCCCGTGTTCACTCAAAGACTTCCTCTTCACACATGGAGAAGTAATCAAAACATGGAGGCAAATGGAGCAAGTAGGTCTTCCTTCAAAGCAGAATGACTCACTTCTGTTTTTGACATCAAGACAGTCAAAGCCTTCCGGCAACTGATTAACTACTGTTTTCACAGAGGATACCATAACTAATGATTTGTAAGCTGTTGTCTAACAAAAATCACCACAGGGACAGTAAACGGAAAATCTAATCTACATTTGGATCCTGCTGGGACGAGTTGTGGAAAATACCTCATAAAAAGTTGAGGCTACTGAGAGAAGAACTATGTAACACAAAGCATATAAAACTCTAAACAAATACAAAAACAGGTACACTTTTGACTGTTTTATTATTTTATTTATAGCTGGGGGATTGTAGATGTGGTGCACTCTTTAAGGTTGATGCAGGAATTAATGGAGGTGATTTTTGCTGCCAATCTGCATTTAAGGGAAGTGATAATACTCATGACTGTCTGGTTTTGGCTGGCCTGTTTTGAGAAGCCACTGTATGCTGAAAGGTGGCAGAAAAGTCCTCAAACACAAACCGTGACTGCTTATTTGACCTAGAATGAGCCAAGACAAACAATCTACAGCTTCAAAGTATAGTTATACTGCCTGTGTGGTCCGTTTCCATATGGGACCATATTGTACTCATAAAGACTCTCCCTAGGGTTGGGTACCAAACTCTGTACTTTTTTTTTGGGTACCGACCGAATTACGTCAGTACCACCGAGGACAGATTCACGTTATATCAAATGGTCCAGTCAACTTCCGGTTATGGCGGCGCTGGAGTGAAACGTGGTGCACGGAGCTCCCGAATAATTTCGTCTAAATAATCCTATCTAAAAGCTTTTCATTCAACAAAAGTACTTTCTTCAATACAACAATTTTGTTGCGCTTTGAACATCCTGATAAATATGCCGAATCCAAAGAAAGCGGACAACAAGAAGGATGATGCTCAAGCTAACGTTACGAGACTGCAGTTAGCGGAGCCTCCGCCATGGTTTCATGCAGAAATGGAAAAGGGATTCCTCAGGATCCAGGAGTTAATCGATGGACGCCTGAGTAAATTCGCAGAAACCGTGGAGAAAATGAGCAATGACCTACAATCAACAAATCTGAAAATGGTGGAGGTGGTAACAAAGCAGATGGATATGGAAGAAGCATTAACAGGCCTCCACACGGATGTCGCGGATGTCAAGATGGCTGTTGACGGTGAAATCAAACAGTTGAAAGACAAAATTGATGAACTCGAAAATCAATCTCGCCGTCAGAATCTACGTCTGGTGGGTATCCCTGAGGGAGTGGAAGAGAGAAACCCAGTAGACTTTATGAAGGAATGGCTGCAGATTCTGGGGAAGGAGGACGAGACCTACGAAATTGAAAGAGCTCATCGCACTTTGCAACGATGACCAGCAGAAAATGGCAAGCCACGAGCTACTGTGATTCGTCTACTTCAGTATGGTGACACGCTTAAGATTCTCAATGCGGCAAGAGAAAAGGGCAAGCTCCCTTATGGCAACTCTACCGTCATGATATTTCGTGACCTGTCACCGACATTGTTCAGAAAGCGACAAAAATTCAGCGCACTCAAAAAACATCTACGCAATAACGACGTCACTTATGCTATGCTTCATCCCGCGACGTTGAGGATTCATCTGCCGGAGGGACAAAGATCCTTCAACTCCAAAGCATCAGCAGAGACTTTTCTTCGACAACACCATCCACATTTGATTGCCGGATAAGACACTAGCTAATGACGTCTCGAAGCATTCCAGGGATCCACACTAAACTCTACTAAAGTAATCACCCAAAAACTGTAAAAATAACTGTAAAGTTACTAAAGCCACAGGGGTAGGTGGATTTATTTATTTATTTTTTTTATTTTTTTTCAATGAACATTAACGGATAAACTCTGGTGAGTAAGCCTATTTATAAAATAAATAAAAAAATAAAAAACTGTTCAAGGAGAACGTGGTTTTATTTATATTTTGGACATTGAGCAGCTTCGTTACGGTTTACCAAAATATGTGAATTTCTGGACTCAAGGATTGTTTAAAATAAGTTATTTATTTGTTTGCTGGAAAATACATAATTTAAGTTTAACATTTGATAGGTTTGACAATACATCTAACGTTACTTGGGAGTTAGGAAAAGAAGAGCAGGTCAAGTCCGACTGTATGTTGGGGTGCACAATCAGTCATGGGGGTTTAAAGTTTCACACTTCGTTTGGGGAAGTGGTGGGAGTAATGGGGGAGATGGACAGAACACGTTTCAGTTATTTTATTTATGTGTGGGGTAGAGATCAGTTCCGTAAGATCTAAATGCAAATATAACAAATAATTTGCAGTTAACGTCAAATACATTAAAATACAAGTATGTTACTTGGAATGTTAATGGGTTAAATCAAAGACTCAAAAGGAAAAAAGTAATGCTATACCTTAGAAAAAATAATATTGGCATTGCTCTGCTACAAGAAACGCATTTGACCGATTCCGAACATCAAAATCTTAAAAAGCAGTGGCCTGGACAGGTTTTTTTTTCTTCCTTTACGTCACAATCCAGAGGGGTGGCTATACTCATTGACAAAAATATACCCTTTCAAATGGAATCTGTTGATAAAGACAAATCCGGTAGATATATTATTCTAAGAGGAATAATTGCTATGCAGAGAATAACAATAGCGAATGTATATCGTCCTGACATAGAAGGTGCTGATTTTATTCACAATCTCTTTTTCAAATTTGCATGTCCTATGGCAGAACTAATGATCGGAGGGGACTTTAATGTAGTTATGGACCCTGTATTAGATAGATCGTCTACAAGTCAAGTTGCCCTGGCTTTAAAATACGAATTATCAAGTTTTAATTTGATTGACATATGGAGATTTAAGAACAAAACAAAAAAAGAATATTCTTTCTACTCGCATAGGCATAATAATTACTCTAGAATTGACTATTTTTTCATTCCAAAAGCAAAGGACTATTTGATTGAATTATGTGAATATCTACCTAGAATATTGTCAGATCATGCCCCTTTACTTATTTCAGTGTAACATCCTTCGGAATTGCCGAATTGTAAGCTTTGGCGATTCAGCAACCATTTACTGAACAGTTTTGATGCGGTGAGCTTCATAAATATCAAACGGTCCAAGTTTCGGTACCAGAGAGCGCATAAGCATGTGCAGTCACACTGAGTCACGGCAATGCAGGTAAAGCGGTTGCAAGTGTGGTTACACTTTTCTAAACTCCACCCAGACAGCGTATATAATGGCGAGGCGAAAGCGCTCGCGGTATGCTTAACGTTAGACTTCCTCTGTGACAGGCAGGCACCACTGTGTTCACTATGCCCTGTTGACTGACTGACAGGCTGGGGATGTAGGGCAAGGCAAGGCAACTTTATTTCCAAAGCACATTTTAACAAGGCAATTCAAAACGCTTTACATAAAACATTAAAGAGCAGTTCAAAAAGAGACAGAAAATGCAAACAGGATAAATATAAGAATAAAAGATACAGTGCAGTGTTAGAAATAATTATATATATTAATTATAATTATAATAATTACATGATAATTTAGGGACGGGTTTGGGATGGGAGAGGGAGGTGTTTTATTTTTGTGTGGAGTGTAAAATGTTCTAAATGAATAACAAAATGTTCTAAGTAAATAGTAAAAAGTAATAGTAAATAGTAATAGGAAAATGTTCTAAGTAAATAGCTTTGCTCTGCGATTCCCTGCAATGCCCGGCCGCGTCCTGCTGCGTCCACTGCACCCACCCATGCTCTGCAGCTCCACGTTACATCCGCAACGCCCTGCTGTGATGTTCATACGCACAGAGTAGTCAGGATCCGGTATTGGAGACTGCACTACTCAGTATGACACGATGTGCCCTGCTAAGACATGAACTTCCACGATGACCTTCGAAGTCACTGTTCCATTATCTTTAATGTGACTATTATTTGCCACTGTTCATCACACCCCCAACCGGCCCGGTCAAGAGTCTACCAAGAGTCTTAAAGAGTCTGGGTCTGCCGAGGTTTCTTCCTAAAAGGGAGTTTTTCCTCGCCACTGTTGCAACAGCCACTGCTAATGCTTGCTCTTGAGGGAATTACTGTAATTGTTGGGGTTTTGGAATTTATAGAGTGTGGTCTAGACCTACTCTATCTGTAAAGTGTCTCGAGATAACTCTGTTATGATTTGATACTTTAAATAAAATTGAATTGAATTGAATTGAATTGATTTGGCATAATGTTTTCAACTGAAATTATTTTTTTGTTATTACAGAGGAAAAGTACTGAAAAAAGGTACCATTGGGTACTGTAACCGAATTCCATGTACCGGTATCGGAAACAAAGTGAACAGTACCCAACCCTAACTCTCACATACAAGTTTCTAATGTACACTGAACGCAAAGGCCAACAAGTCAACAAACATGCCTAGATATTACATGTACAACTAGCCTATACAAATCACACTAATTGATTAATAATCAGAAACACTGTGGGTTATCAGTTACTTATCAGGTAGGCCTTATCAAACACGTAGCAAGTGCAACTTCACAAAAGACAGTAGTTCTACTTGCACAAAAATACTTTCAAAGAATGATACCGAACAGTCTTGTCTAACACAAGTCCTTGGCATGAAAGGGGTATTATTTTAGCACTGCTGTACTGTACTTCTTTTCGGTTTCCTCACACAGAAAATGATCAAACAAAGCTTCTCTGACAGGCTCAAGGCTCTATAAGAACAAAGACACTCTATGAAGAGATTATTTGCACCAATTACTCAGTTTGGGAGGCAGTTAATTATCTCTCAAGCATGACTTCTGTACTTAGGTCAACCAAAAAGTCAGATTACAATAGATGTTGTACAAATGCGGCCTTCTGTTGCTCAAACTGTGCAGGCATAACCAGTGTATCCTGTGCAGCACTTACTAATGCAAAATCCACAGCTTGCCAGTCACTTTTTTAGTGGTGTGTTTATGTGATCCCCATCAACCTGTTAAATCTGGAAATATCATGTGACCATGTTATATTTACCAGGTGCTTGCATTCAGGTGGTCAGCAATCACTGGCAAATAGATGAGATGAAATGGACCAATAAAAAGCACAGCAAGGTGTAAATGATGGAGGCCAGGCATAAAATACAAATGCATTGTATTTGCAGCCTGGGCATGTCTGTTACTTAACACACATGCAAATACTCATTTACAATATTTTTATTTAAATGTGTAATGTATTATTTTCTTTATACAATTCCTAATACAATATTATCACAGTATCATATTAAGTTGGGTATCATGGAATTTGCCCACATTTACCACCGGTGTTCAGCCTTTTTCCAGCTGTTCGAGGTCAACTATCCGAAGTTGTGGAAACTTGGAAATTTCTACTTTGACGAGTTGTTAACCACCAGATGCAACATTAGTGCTGGGCTGCGTTTCAATATGCCCACGAATCCCCCCTCGGCACTTTCCCTCGGGGGAATCCCTGCCACCATCAAGTATTGTTCCATTTGCCTAAAAAACTGAAGTGAACTTGAAACTTAAAAAGCAGTATAGCGCAAAGCGTACAACTGATGGTCGATGTTTTGGGCTGAAAGTGTACAAGGGCAGTTGTGTTCCATTTAAATTCTCCACTCCAACCCCACCCACTGTGCTCTGCTTTCCAAGTGGCCACTGTCCGACAAATGCTGTCAAGTAATAACTAGAGCCCGACCAATAAAGGATTTTTAAGGCCGATATCGATACAAATGTTTGGTGATTTAAAAATCCGATATGCCGATATATCGGCCGATATATATTTTAAAAAAAATATACAGAAACGCGTAACAAAACATAAACAGATTTCCCTAACATTAGTTATTTTTAGTTATTCATGAGTCCTCACTAAAATAATATGATAATGCAGTTTAAAAATAAACTAGTTTGTTTTATTGTCAAAATATAAGTTCTGATAAATAAAATGTATGAAAATACAAACTTAAGATATGAAACTACCAGTTATAGACTTGGTAAGCTTCATAAATATGACTTTGAACAAGACTGGGAAAAAAAATATTCTGTTAAGTTCTATAAGTTCTGATAAATAACAACAACAGCAAAATATAAACTATATACAGTATATGGGGTAGTGTACTGAATCAGCCAGTCCTCAATAACTCCAGTCCAGCAGAGGCAGGTTGTAGTACAAGAAGCAAAGGTTCTCTGCATTCTCTCCTTTCAAAGAGCTTCGCCTATCCTCATAAATACTCCTCTTTCGCTCGCCACGGAGGAGGTTGGACAGGAGAGGTACTGCCTTGCCAAAGCTGACAGTCTGGTGAAACGGTTGGTGTTGTGTTTCCACCAATCATATGGATTTCCACTCTTTCTGTCAATGATAGGCTCTGAAGTACCGTTCTAGCTCTTCGATGATCCCCTCTGGTTCCACTGCCTCACCGGGGGATGGAAGGAGCACAGTGTCGTAAAGCGAGTCTAAGAGACTGGGTAATTGGTCCTCTGTTCTCGGCCTTTTGGGATCGCTCTCCTCAGATGGAGTTTCAGTGGCAGAATCTGGTGGACTCTTCTCCATAAGCCTCTTCCAGCCAGGTTTTCACTTTTGTCAGAATTTCTGGTTCCAAGGGACGCTCTTTGCTGTCTTTTTGGTGGGCCAAGGACACAGGCAAGCACCACGTCTTTAGAGTCCTTAACTTTTGCAAGCTATCCAGCATGGTTTTTCTCTTGGTTTGAATACCCCTGGTGGTTGGTCCCTCTGACTCAAGTAAACGGCGTAACACTGCTGTGCATGGTAAAATGCAGGATGTGGATGAGTCTGCTCTGTTGTTTTCCAGTGTCACCTCTTCCAGTGGTCTAAGGGTCTCTGCCAGGTTTGACACAATGGACCATTCCTCTGCTGACAGACATGAGAAATGTCCATGGTCGCTAGCATATGCAGTGATGGCTCTTTTTTGTTCGATCAGGCTCACCAACATGTGTAGTGTAGAGTTCCACCTCGTCTGTACTGCCTGAATGATAGAATGCTGTGAGACACCTAGCTCCTCCTGGATGTTAGACAGGCGTTGCAGTGCCATAACAGAGTGGTTGAAGTGTGTAGCAATTTTCTTGAGCTTTGCCAGAATGTCCACCACCACTCTCTGGGAACTAAGGCCATCATTTATAACAAGGTGCAGTATGTGAGCACTGCAGCTCACGTCTGGCATCTCAACAAGGCGAATGCCTTTCACCATATTTGCCCCACTGTCCCTGAGCACAAGCATGACCCACTCCTTATCAATTTCCCAATCCTCAAGCATGGACAGAAATGTCTCTCCAATGTACTGTCCTGTGTGGGACTGTGATAAGGATTTAACATTCAAGACAAGTTGGACCTTTTTCCAATTCTTATCAATGAAATGAGCAGTCAAGCTCATGAGTGCTTCATTTGAACCTGACCAACAGTCAGTGGTAAAAGAAATGCTGTTTCCTGCATTTTCAACTGACAGCAGTTTCTTTATTTTGCTTACGAGTCCTGTATAATTCTCGTCCATGTTCTTGTACGGAAACAATTCTCTGTTTTTAATGGGTATCTGGGCTCTGCCTTGGCCATAACCCTCTTAAACCCTGCACCCTCAACAACTGCAAAAGGTAGGATGTCAGTGGCTATCATCTCCATCAGGAGTTTGCCCATTTCTTCAGTTCTTGGATCATTTAGATTCCATTTTGTGGTTTTCTCTAGCACTTGTTTTAGGGTTAGTTGTGTCAATGATGTGGTTTGAACTTGAGACGGTGCATCTTTCTGCACCTTCTCGTAGATATCTTTGTGTTTTGACTTAAGGTGTGACCACAAGTTGGATGTATTTTTAAATTTGAGGCTGCCAGATCCCTGGCTCACAGAGGCTGTACAGATGTTGCATGTGACTGTACCTGATGTGCCTTTTGTGAAATACTCCCATACTTGACTTTGTCCACCACTTGCCATCTGTCAAAATATAAAGTAAACAAGCCAGGTGAGACATACAAAATAAAAACAAAATGATTGCTGCTACTGCCACAACTATTACTACTACTATTATTATTGACAGTAATGATACATCAAATCAATGATGATGATATTATTATTATCATCATCATTTGTATTATTATTAAACAAGACAAAGGTCACTCCTAATGTTTTTTATGTGTGTAATAGTCCCTATTGCCTTATGAGCTACCTTATAATTACAATGCCAACTTGCTTATCCCTTTACCTGCACTCATTTAATTCCATTAAATCTATCCATCAAGCTACAACAAACCATTTTCAATCGTCATTTGCTGCCTGCCTTCTAAAATCTACTACTTAGTGATGCACTAAATCCATTATGTGACTTGTTAATGCTTATTTGAGTTAAGTGAACTGATATTATAAATGCCAATACCAATAATTTAGAAAATGCCTGATATCGGTCGATAATATCGGCCCGCCGACAAATCGGTCTGGCTCTAATAATAACAAGGGCTGAGAGCGAGTGAATGAGTGGAAGTGGAACTACAAATGAAATGCAGCACTGGTTCGTGTGGAGGCAGGAACTCACAATAATGGTGAATTCTCTGTAGGCCGTATTATTTGGGGACACGACACTGTTTAAGCTCACTAGCGTTTAATCCTCTGAAGCCTTCACAAAGATAGTTTGTGAAAATTAACAGCTGTTTTGGAGGCTCAGTACCTTATTAAGATACTGAATGCTGATATTTCCTTTTATTTGTCACCTGATGTCAACGCACTTATAAGCCTAGGAATAAAATCAATATAAAAGTGTGTTGTAACTTTCATTTCCAAGATTTTTAGAGCCCATTAGCAGAGTAACTCGTTAGCCTAATGAATTTAAATTCTTTTCTGGGAGTTTCAGGTTGCAAACGTGCTCATTAAGTGAGAATTTTATAATAAAATGCAAAGATGGATAACACTGAAAACAAAAGAAACAGTTCACGGATCAGTTTTGAAATGGCTGTTTTGCTTGTTTATTTCATAAAATACTCTCAGAAACTAGTGACCATCTTGCGATGGCCCTGGCCCTTTCCCAGCTTCCTACCCCTGTACATTTGGGGCCCTTGCTCTGACCACACCCATCTTCGAACTGCCTTGATTTTGATCTCAAACACACACCTGTAAAGTTCCGTGACTGCATCATGCATGGTTGTCAACGCTATTACAGTGACGAAATCTGTTCAAGGTCAAGGTCAAGGTCAAGTTTATTTATAGAGCACATTTACAAGCAGTCACTACTGCCCCAAAGTGCTGTACAGATACTAGATACCGGTAAACATTATAAAAAGCAAACTAATTAGCCAAAAAGAAGAAATAAAAACCCACTGAAAACATAATATCCCAGAAACAATAATAATTAAAACATATGTAAACATGATTACAAACAATATTCACATTGTCACAGCTCAGCTTGTGTTAAAAGCCATTTCGAAAAGATGAGTTTTTAAAAGTGATTTAAAAGACTCGATAGAGCTAGCTGTTTTAATATTGTGTTCACACACAGACGGACAAATAAACACCTGGCAAAGTACTTAAATTGCCTCTGGTAGTTTCCGTTCAGTAGGTGGGACCAGGACCACATTCTGCCATGACTGACACACACGCACACACACACACACACACACACACACACACACACACACACACACACACACACACACACACACACACACACACACACACACACAAAAGATGCATCCCCCCATGCTGTTCATACAGATAATACTGATTGGAGTAGAGGGTGGCCTAACTCTAACCCCTACAAAATGGTGCCAACTGGTACAGAGACTGATTCAGGTGACTGTTGTGAATGCAGACTGTAGTCAGAGTTTTGCACATGTGGCTTGTGACAGGTGTTGTTTAGCAATAGAAAAAACTGTAGTATACTGTACTGTACTGTAACTGTAGGCCTAAGCAGATACTTTGAAATATACTTTCTACCTGCAGTGAGGTTGATAGGTTTTCAATGTAGTGATTTCCCAGACCCACTTAAATGACCATATGTGGGTCCTGTGTTTGATGTTATATGGTTCTATGCCCATGTATTATATCACCATCTTTGCAGGAATATTGTAGGTTATCAGTTGGGTTGGGTTCAAGAGCAGTTTCTAAAATAGCGCAAATTTGGAAAATAATTGTCAAGAGACATGGTTTAGAGTGCAGCTTCTTTGATTCCTGATAGGAAAGTTTGGCTATACTGCTCTTACGCTTAGACTATGTGGTGGGTATGTCGCAAAAGAGAGTAGTCAAATAGGAAAATGCAATCACTGCACAAAAGCAAGTACAAAATGTTCTAACGAGTAGCTAACACTTGTCCAACACGAGTCTTTTAAAAGATGTAAGCGGTTTTCTCACACAGGAAATGATCAAACAGAGATTCTCTGACAGGCCCAACACTCTATATAAGGAATAAAGATACACTCTACAGCAGGGGTCGACAACCTTTTTGATATGAAGTGCCCTTTTCGAAATTTCTTGTTTATTAGTGTGCCATGTCAACATTAAGTTTAATTATGACATCACATCCAATGTAATATCCAGCGAATCTGTAATTTTATTCCATAGCAACATTTGATAACATGTATTTCCCATAATCAGGACCTTGTAATTATTATTATTGTATATTATTATTATGATTATGGAAACATGGTTTTAGTATGCAGCGTCCTGATTGGTGGAAAATGGGCTGACAAAAATATCACTGTCAAAGAGCCTGAAGCAAAAAGTTGATGTGGAAAAGCCCAGCTTTAATGATGAATGGACTGAGAAGAAGGTCCTGTATGCCTCATTTTCAATGAAACAATGCTGTGGCAAAATAATAATAACACATACAGCATCATTATCAAGAATGAAGAACAGGAACATAACGATTGCATCATTCACGTGCATATTAAGTAGCCACATGTATTTGTTTTGGTCTTATAATGCATCCATTTACCGCTCCAGCGGAGAGGATGGTTTCTTCAGCCAGCTTGTCCAAATTTCAAGATTCCCTGCAAACTAAGATAAACATACAAACCGACAGCTTTTGTTTTTGCTTGTTTTGTAAAAATTTGCTATTTGCTGAGTAGAGCTGTGTTTGCGTAAAACAGAGCAGCGGACAAGAGTTTACTGAGCAGACAGAGCAGATTGAAATATCGCTTTCTACATGTTTATGCCGGTCTACACAGGTGAGTGCACTGATAAGTATCAGCTTTTAACTCACAAAGGTTTTAATGTAGCCTACTTACAGTAACAAGACCAGCGTTAGTTCATCTGCCCGAGCGGCCGTTGGTAATCCTCTTTGTATTGTTCCCAGTCAGAGATATGACTCAGTCTAACTACCGTAAATAACAGTTTGCGCAACTGTGAACGTTGTAATTTGGCATGCGGATGAGAGAGTGCTTCAGCATTTCAACCATGATTTCAACACATCAATAACTCTCTTGCACACATATTTCCAGCGTGCCATTGGTTAAGGTCCCGCGTGCCCATGGTGGCACGCGTGCCTAAGGTTGCCGACCCCTGCCCTACAGTATGATGAGATTATTTGCACCAACATGTCTCAATTTGGGACACCCCCATAAACATTATTCCACGTTTACAGGCTATTCATTATTTATTCCACTTAATGCTTCTCTAATGCTTCTCTAATGCTACTTAGGTTAGTGTCAGGCAGTGTAGTAACACTGTTTAAAGTCGGGCCGAGCTGGGGGTTTGGGGTGTCACTGCTGCCCTCAGTAATTCCATAAACAGCAGGGGAATGAACTATGGTCTACCTTAAGCCAGAATGCCGTTCCAATCATTCCCCAGGCTTTCCTTTCCCCAGGACATCAGTCATTAATGCTAGTAGACCTGAACCTAAATACACAGCTACAGAATACTTTGTGTTCTCCACAGTTCAGCGGCTTAAACCGGAGACAAACAAGCTATGATTCCTATGTTAACATGGCTTTACTCCACATCTCACCTGTCTGGGAGGCTGGCTTGTTCAAATATGATACTGTTGCCAAACAAACGTCCAATATAATTGACAGAGCCAAGAAGATGTCATTTGAAGAGTTATCACTGCTGCTATAAAACAAACCTGTCACATAAAGATATGGAATGGCCATATTAAAGTAACAGGTATCCAAGATTCATGATTTGCTCACAGTGTGACCTGATGATGCTAACGTTCACTGTTATAAATGTACTACATTCCTGTCACAATTGCAAAACATAGTGTGTTTAAAAACAGTAGACTCTTAGTAGATAGTACATACACGTTATATTGAATGTGTAATATACTGTATTTTCTACACTGAGACAGTTTTGTTAGGAAGTCATTGTATTTGCAAAAGCAATGTTCATTGGGCTGAGAAAGTAGGTCAAATATTCTACTGACATAATCCACACAGTCATACACTTAACTGAGAGCCATGTTTTTTTTAAAACCTAAACTCTACTACTGACTAGGGTTAGGTATCAGGTTTTTTTCCAATACCGGTGCTAAAGCGATACTTTAAAAATGGTGCCGTTGCCTGAACGGTGCCTGAAGCGATACTTTTTAATAAAGTAAAAAAAAAAAAAAAAAAAAAAAAAAAAACAGTCTGCGACATTAAAGAACGGCTTGGTTATTGCTAAGGCCATGTGGTCAAAATTTAAGATTTAATAATAATGTAATAACTATAACTTATAAAACCATAGAACATGAGTCCATCCACACGTGCAAATGTTTTAACTAATGGTACTTTTATTTAATTGAAATGCACTTGAGTTGTCTTTGCCTCTTTTGTGATTGTTTTGTGATTGTAAATTGTTTTAATATTTAACAAACCTTTTCTGCTATCTTGGCCAGGTCTCTCTTGAAAAAGACATTTATATCTCAATGAGACTAACCTGGTTAAATAAAGGTTAAATGAAAAAAATAACAATAACTTATTTCAGCAGTAAATTGCTGTTGAACTACAAAAATAACCACCAGATGGGAAAAGGGTATTTTACAATAACTTTGAATGCACCACAAGGCATCCTGTTTCAAGTGAACGCACCGTCTGTGTGGTTTTTCCAACAGACCGGACTGTTCCATCCCGGTGTTGGAATCCTCTGCAGTGAAATACAGTCACACTTTACACTGTTTAACGTTAAGCATTTTGACCGTGTTTAATCCAGCTGCTAGCTAAAGGTAGGCTAATGTTACCTGCTGTCAGGGTGTAAAGTCAGGCACCGAAATGTTCGTTCTTATTTGGTCTCGTTACTACCGTTTACGTTGGCACTGGTGCGCTGTTGGCACCAGAGGTGTCAAGTAACAATGTACAAATACTTTGTTACCTTTACTGGAGTAATTATTTTACAGCAGACTTTTTACTTCTACTCCTTACATTTTCACGCAATTATCTGTACTTTCTACTCCTTACATTTTAAAAATAGCATTGTTACTCCTATTTCAGTTTGGCTTGTTTTCATTCCGGCTCGTCATCGTTCAAAAAAACACAAACAAAAAAAACAACCTATCCAGATAAATCTCGCCGTATAGAATGAATATGTGAAACATATACCATTCCGACACCCTATTGGTTTGTACGCGATCCATCGGGAACTGAAACATCGCTGCATGGGACGCTAGTTAACACTACACTCGACAGCAGGTAACGTTAGCCTACCGTTAGCTAGCAGCTGGAGTTAACACGGTTAAAATGCTGACAGCTAAACGGTGTAAAAGTGTGTCTGTATTTCACTGTAGAGGATTGTAACACCAGACTGTAGCTGCCGTTGTCTGAAAAACACAGACTCAGAGATGTGTCACCTTTTTCAGCCCTTCTGAGTTTGCAGGTATGATTTTAATATAACATTATAGTCATTACGGCCTTTAGAAAAAAAATTATTGTGGCGGTGGGGTAGTGCACTATTAGGCCCCTGTGGGGCGGGTTAAGCTTTTGTCCTTAATGCCATTTTTCCCCCCTTACATTACTTTTACTTTTATACTTTAAGTAGTTTTGAAACCAGTACTTTTACACTTTTACTTGAGTAAAAAGCTTGAGTTGATACTTCAACTTCTACAGAAGTCTTTTCAAACCCTAGTATCTGTAATTCTACTTGAGTAATGAATGTGAATACTTTTGATACCTCTGATTGGCACCACGTTTCGGTACCCAACCCTACTACTGACAGCCTCCCCTGATGACAGAAATACTATGTTTACCATGAAATCGTCAGGACTCTCCTACAATATATTTCAACTCTGTCCTCATGAGTCAGGCCCTCAGACAGCTCCCTTGAAACTTACTCACATGTACTTCCCATACAGACGAACTGCCATTGCCTTTCACCAGCACATAAGGTCACACATCATTATATTTTCAAGTTGCTCTTTTATGGCACAGGGCTTTATTTGTTGTTATGTCCTGTTTCCATGGATCCCAAATCACAACACCT
Source organism: Perca flavescens (assembly GCF_004354835.1). NCBI lineage: Eukaryota > Metazoa > Chordata > Actinopteri > Perciformes > Percidae > Perca > Perca flavescens. The sequence goes on from NC_041335.1 coordinate 12,162,634, forward strand.
GTTTAAAAAAAAAAAAAAAAAAAGCCTTTACCTACTGAGTGTGTTCCTTTGGATTCTTTCCAAATGATGTAAAGACGGCCCATTTGTAAAACATATCAGGAAACCATACGCTAAAGCTTAAGGCCTCATGAGAAATAGGTGTTGTAACCTTGATCTTTAAATTCCATGCTACAAGGCATGGTGTCAAACTTGATATATGTAGGCTACTGAGCTACTATGGGGTTGAATGTGTGTTAAGAAACAGGCCGTAAAGGGAAAACATTCTGAATTGAATCTAACACAAATAGTAAAATTGTTCACTTGCTCCATATGTGGCCAGACCTAGAAATGAGATTTTCAGCTTCAGCATTGTTAGTAGAGGTGTGACAAGATCTCGCCCCCGCGAGATTAAACGTGGCGAGATTTTTAGTCAAGGTAAAAAGTGCCTCGCGATATCAGCAGCAGCCTTGAAATTAGCATAGAAAATCCCCCGCCTGTTCTCCAAAGTGGACTCCGTGTTTACTTCTGCAGAGTGATAGCTAAAGAAAAAAGCTGCCTGTAAAACCCAGCGTTAGAACGTTAGAGAGTACCGCCACTCTCTCTCTCTCTCTCTCTTTCGGCTGAGACACACAAGCGTCCGCAGCGTGCAGTTTAATGTGGTGCTGTGTCGTGAAGACCACTCTCTTCCTCTGTTAAAATGAGTCCGGAAACAGCATTTATTTTTTTATTTTTAAAGATATTAAACAAAGAGAAATTTTCTCTGTTCGAAGACAAGAGAATCAGGAAATCGTCACAGGTCAGATTCGAACACTGGACCTCTGCGTCGAGGCATAAACCCCTCAGTATATGTGTGCGTGCTCTACCTACTGAGCCAACCCGGCCACAAATGTGCTCTGGTTTAATGGCACAGAGCCACTGGAAAATAGTAATGAGAGACAAAACTTAGCGTAGTCATAGTCTAGCTAGCTGTCTCAATTTACCATGCAGAGATCTGAGGAGCAGTCAACAATAGACTTCATAAATCCACCGAATTTAAAATTCCAACACAAAGAAGTGGAACGAAATGGAAAATACATGCATCTGAATAAAGGTCTTATTTTTTCATTGAAGTTTTCTGTAAAATAGTGTTAAAATCTTGTCTTGTCTCGATCTCGTGAACCCAATCTCGTGTCTCGTCTCGTGAGCTGGGTGTCTCGCCCCACCCCGAATTGTTAGCCATATATTGTTAAATCCCTGCATGAGTTATGTCGAGTGAAGGCCACACAGGCTGCCCATGCTTTCAACATCAGAGTAATGAAGTCTGAATGAAATCCTGTTCCTCCGAATTCTCACACGTTCCATATTTACTAGTCTCATTTGGTGTTTTCTGCAACAGTTGGGGTGAGCTTGACAAAATCCTGAGCCAGACCCATTCTTTCCACTCAGATCATAAAACTCAAAATTTTCCTCCCAACAGAACGATCCTTGTAGGTCTAGCTGAGCACAGTGAGTCCTACACAGCAAGGCCATGGAATAATTAAGCATACTCTTTCCATGCCACATCACAGAGGAAAATATCATTTCTATTTTGATAAATGCATTACATTACCATCCGATTCATAGCCGTACAGAATAAAAATGGTAAAAAAAAGGCCTACCACGACTACAACAAGAATTTACTAAAGTGAATTCATAGTTGTAATAGGCTTGTCAATCAAAAATGCACAACAAACAGTGAGCAACAGTAGACCGGGGGTGACAGGGTCGATACAGGTCACCAGAGCACCATCCATCATGGCTGGCAGACAGGGACACATGCTGGCCTTGTACATACCCATGTTTAAACAAAGCTCACCATGGTGGCCTCACACAGCAAGCCACTTATAGTGGGTAAATATACTGAGCAAAACACAACCTCATCACATGTGCTCCCACTTGTGAAAAATATAATACGGGCCCCAAACTTACTGTTTACTGTGCGATATTAAAATATGACTTCAGAAAATAAATTTTTAATAAGACCAGTTTCTTCTACGACTGCCGATACCGACATTCCCAGTTAGAGAAAGGGTGAAAAGTAAAGGAAGACGGAGTTTGCCTGGGACCCAAGTCGAGGAGTAATGTTATTTTTTTGTCAGAGTAAGCACTCCTCGCGTTCACATACATGCAGTCTATGGTTCACACTGCTCTCCAGAGTACAATAATTCGTCCTGTCCGCTTGGTGAACATGTCAGCGACGGGGTACAGGCCATTCTTATTATACATCCATGGTACAGACAGCTGCGGAACTGGAGCCAGGGTGAGTCTGAGTGAGACGGAGGCAGCTGCCCGGAGGAAGAGAGGCTTTGCCCAGTCAGGCTCCGAGATCACGTTATCTTCTGCCTTCTGCTTAGAAGTGGTGAATTTACAGCTCACAGCAACTGAATATAATTTGGCCTCTGGCTTTTGGTTGATATCTAGTGTTGGCATTGTGTAAGCTATTTGTTTTTTGAATTTCCTCTTAGCGAAATGCTCTAAGTTGGGCTTTTATCGTGAAGGGTATAAACGGAAGAAGCATCCTAAAGCTAGCGCTATGCGCTGTTGTTGTCACTAAAGAAATTAATATAATGGCGCTTTTCCATTACACGGTACCTGCTCGACTCGCCTTTTTTGGTTTTCCATTACCAAAAAAAAGTACCTGGTACTAGAGGTTCCAAGCGAGCTGAGGCGATACCAAAAGGTGACGTGAAAGCGACAGGGGGGGGCATTTTTAAATAGTTTAAGCCAGCTGTGTTTTTTTTTTTTTGCCTCCAGCTTCATTTGAAACTAAAGGTGTCTTCTGGCTGTGGCAACAACAACACACCTTGTGTATGTCGCGTTAGGTCACGGCAGTTTACTGCGGCGCCGCTATGACAACCAGCCACGCTGAGGTGGTACAAAAATCTGCAATGAAAAACGGACACAGTGCATCGAGCCGAGTCGAGTCGTGTCGAGGGGAGTAGAGTCGAGGGGAGTTGAGCAGGTACCATGTAATGGAAAAAGCGCCATAAGTGTGTGGGCCGTCTTGGTTCACGCAGGTTTAGATTATGCGCATGGAGGATGGATAGCCAGCCGGACGGAGATGGATTAAGTGAGTTACTCACAGTGATTACTGTCTTTATTAACGAGATGAGATATAAGTAATTGTATGTCTTCCCTATCCTTTAACCTCCGCTTAAAGTTTTACAGAGGTAGTGGCATTTTACTTTTAGTAGATTGCCCATAATTACTCTACTTTTGCTACTTTATTGACCCTTGATTTTGGTTTCTAGCCTTAAAAAAGGTAATGAGTCCTACTGCAGATTTGAAGATTTTAAGAAACGGCCTTACTAAATATTTTGCATAAATACAGTATATAAATAGTTTTTATTCAACAGATGTTTTTTTTTTGTTTTATAAAGATTTCATTACATCCAGTTGCCTCGAAAGCGTTGTTGCCTAAACATCAGCTCATGGGGCAAGTTCATATTTTGATACACAAAGTCCATATTTTCATACACCAAGTCCATATTTTCATACACCAAGTCCATATTTTGATAGTATATATTGTAATTTAATATTTTGATATAGCAAGTTCATATTTCAATGCCTATTATGATGTATATCTGTCATTCCAAATCGGTCCTACTTTCTTTGCAAGCTATTACATTTGTTTTCTACCCAATAGTATTTCAACTTGAGTAGGGCAATGCAAGTACTTTCTCGACCACGGCTGTCATAATGAACAACATGAACATCTGGACCGATCATAAGGCTACAGGCTACACTGCCTTTTTCATGTTTTTTAATATTTGAAACACTTGAATTCAAATAATAAAAGATGTACTGATCCAAAGAAGCTGTTTGCCATTCAAACACGCTGCGGGCTCCCTGCTCTTTCTTCACTTCCTCATATCAGTGTGAGCTTATTCTGTTTAAACTCCCATGCAAATCGCTGTAGGAAGATAGATTATACAATGTGACTATTATTATTATTATTATTATTATTATTATTATTATTATACTTGAGTCGAATATACATTTTTATTGACCCGGACATTCACTTGACAATTTATACCAATAATAAGCTATTATCCTGGCTTAAACTCTACATTTTTATTTAACTGGCCACAAATTGTACTCATAACAGAAGCTTTCCTCCTGCTCATCCCAGATGAACTGGTAAGCAACCAGAGCACTCCCTCGACATGCTCCTTCCTTTGCCAACATAGCAGCCCATCTGTGAAACATTTTCAACGTGAAGCCACTTTCCGTGATCCCCTCCCATGTGGTGCTCGCAGCTTTAAAATGCATTGATTGGGTTACTATTTCAATACGGGACTAACATTTTCCCCCTGACATTTTTATGATCCGTTGTTCCTCCACCTGCTGAGGATTAGAGATGGAAAGAGAACTAATCGCTGCACCAACACCGTGGTTTTGGATGAGATCCAATGAGTCACTCGAAGCACTCAACATTGAAAAGCAGCTCAGCTTCCCAGCCGCTGAGTAAAATTGCCATTCACCAGTTAACTGCAAAGTCAGCTGCAGTTGTCATTTAGGAGAGGAAAGAGAAGAAGATGGGTATAAACAATTTTAATAATAGCCAGCATAACATGTGACGCATGAGAGCTAAAGATGAATCACATTTTCTTTGATCAAAAGTCTCTTGAAGGGATTAGCTTGTCATACGTGTGACCGGTCCTTCCGTCTGGCTTAGTGTTGGATGTTACAAAATAATTTTGTCCACTTCTTTCTGGTCCAATATCCTTTGCCAGGAACTTCGTCTCATAAAGCCAGTTGCACATTCTCACCGTGTCATCGGGGGAAACATTTATATTAATTTAAGGAAGAAACTGAATCGACTGTGGAATAAATCAACGGCCGCCTGGCTTTAAATACTGAGCCACACAGGATCTGAATAAGGAATTATACACAAACTATTACATAATGCTTCATGTAATATACACAAGGACAACGCTCGTTTCACCGATGATGTTGTTCATTACAGAAAATGCAATCTTTAAACAACAGTAAGCTGTTGCTTTCACTTAAAATAGTTTACAATATTTTATTCCACTTGCTACTAAATTATGCCCCGAGGATGTTACCACAACTGACCTCAGAAGGGTTAAATGCTACCTGTTGCAAATAGCTTTTCCAGTCTTACTACATTTGGTCAATAGTGCATGGGAACATTTCCCCATAGCTGAAGTATGAATGTTTTATGACATTCCTTGATAGAAAACACATGAATCCAAACTGTACAAGAGCCTGATTTCAGAGATGCACTGAGGCCAATATTTAAATCTATCGGCTTAAAGGGAATGGTAAATGGAAATTTAAAAACAATACAATGGAAAACTGTACGCTATACAATCAGTAGGAGCACCTAAATAGTTGCACACATAGTGGAAACAAGTTTGAATAACACATTCATACTATAACTGCAAGGCCTCAGCTATTGACTCGTGCACCGTGCTCTAAACTTCATTTCTACTTTTTGACTCGCCCTTTAAAAAAGGTACTACTACTCATGTAAATGCTTGGTATTTAACACCTAAATTAAAGTAATGTAGCTGAAGCTTTGGCACATGAGTGCACATGCAACTTTTTCCTCATTCATTGGTATTTTTTACCCTCCCCGTTCCCATTTTATACGCATCCCAACACTTTCAGAGTTTAAAGTTGACACATAAAAAGTTAGTCACCATCTGTAAAATATTAAATGTCTATACTCTAAAAGAGAAAATCGCCCATATTATGCATTGTAAAACAAACTTCACAGCCAAACTGAGAATTTGTATTTAACACAAAGCTACAATAAAACACTGAAGTAGCTCAAGGCTGAGAAAAACTTAACTGATAAACATAGTTGCCCATCTGGTGTTACTACAAGTTGGGTTCAGACAATTTCATTTCAACAGCTGACAAAGCAGTTAATACCGGATTAAGAAATAAGTTCAGTAGCTGCTAGAAAAGTCCGAAGCACTATGTAATTACGTTCTTAGAAAACACTACTCTGAAGTTTCTATGTGCACTGAATAGAAAACTATTAATCTTAGTTGAAACAGGAAACCCAATGACAACATTATTGGCTTGGGCAAAAACTTGCAAATGTTATTGAAAACAGGAAGACAACACAAAAACAACAGACGACAGCCAAGGCAACAGTACCCAAAGCCAAGTCTTTGCTTGAGGAATTTAGAGAGCATTGGCAGGACTGTCCCCACTCTGACATGAGAACGTGTTTCATATCCTTTTGTCTACCGACATACATGGACAAGTAAGCACAGCTCTGCTTTTGAAGGCATTACGTAGTTGTCCCCCAGCAAGATGTAGTTCAAGTGTGCTGCCTTGTACGCGGAGCTAGCCCGTTTCAGACATCCCCTCCTCCAGGCTATAAACCAGGGACAGCAGTCGCTCACCCAGACCTGGTCTAGGTCAGACACCTGGATCTGCTTCCTATCTGTCAGCCTCTTCCCATCTCTCTCGGGGCAAGCTATCAATCACGGCCAATTAGGATCTGATCAGTGTGACAACGCGGCTGTCCGCCCACCACCAAAAGAACCATGAAGTCCTAGCCAGAAATAGTGGTGGTGTTGAACCAGCCGGCCAGGGGGCAGGGGGTTGGAAATTTGAGTAGTGTGTGTGTGTGTGTGTATGTGTGTGTAGCTTGTGTTGTGTTGTGCATGCTTGTGGATCTCTTTTGTGCCATGGGGAGGAGGGGTGGTGAAAGAAAAGCTGTTGCTTTCAACAAGAATGTGTTCATTTTTAAAAGGGAGAGGGGGAGACTCTGAGCTCAATTGGTCTGCCTACTGAAACACTGCAAGAGGATTTTTTTTTTATCATTTAAAAGCACCAAGGAGGGGGGAGATAGAGAGAGAGAGGGAGAAAGAGAGAGAGAGAGAGAGGTGCAGTTGAGAGAGACAGCCTCTTAGAGCTGTGAGGCAGAAGTGATGGATTCAGCCCACAGAAAAGTGACAGTCTTCTCCTAACGGGCCACAGGCAGTACACAACCTGCCCTGGACTCTCACCATTTATCAGGAAACTACCTCCACCATCCAACTAAAGTTGTCTCTTGAAAAGTGCTGTAACTTTTTCAAGTGGATTTTTTTTTTTTGGAACAATCTACTCAACATTTGCTGAAGAGTTTCTGGCAACTGAAAGCTTCTGTTGGGGTAATGACGGTGTTTTAATAATAGGCTTTAAAACACCACCACCCTCCACGGCTGGAATGGACTGAGGTGACAAAGAGTGAGTAACTATTAAAGGCAGAGCGAAGAAAGGGGGAGAGGAGGACGCAGGGGAAGCAGCTTTCCCACTTGGGATGACTTTCTACCGGGAGAAACTTCAATCAGCTCTGCCAGGAGGGCAAGGCAACTGAGGGAGCCTCATCAATACTTTACAGTGATCTCGTAAGCATTGTGTGTTTGTTTATTTATTGGTTTATACATTTTTTTTACAGGGACAGTGCACATTTACATGACTTTATGTCAAACATTACTTGAATTCACTGCATTGACACATTGTCACTCACAGAGCACGTGGTGACCTTTCTTGATGTGACAGACGTTAGGGAGCTCAGAATCTCTCAGCCCAGTGACATTTCCAACACCATGGTGAATTCCGTGAAATTGATTGAATTCAGACTTTGACTGCTACACTCCCAACCTGTTGCACTTTACATAATGATTTGGTTTGACCTTAAATTCAGCAGATGTCATGCAGCATCAGTTATCGGACTCCCTGTGTGGCACCAAAAGGGTAATTTCTTTCTGATGACTAACCCGGACTGATGACTCTGATGGACTTGGTGGAAGGGGGGGTTAAGTCAGCGCAGGGGGATGCTGGGGAGCGGGCTCTCTGGGCTAAGTGCTTCTTCACTACTGATGAAACACTTGTCAAAACCCAGGACCCTGAAGGGGTAAGATAAAAAGACATGGGCAATGAACAGTGTGTAGAAGGCGATAGGCAGCAGGAGCCTTGAATGATACATGCTGACTTATTTGATTTATTTTACAAAATCTAAATAGTGCCATTCACTTCTGAAAAAGAAAAGAAAAAGATAACCCATGTCGAGCAGTCTGCAGCTCCAGGATGTTCCCCCAGGCTCAGGAGGAGAGGGAAGCAGGCGGTTGAATCCCGTCTTTGTTTCTGTTGCCAGGGTAGTGTTTGGATAAGGGGGCTTTGAGGTAGAATGCTGGAACTTATCGGAAAACAATTCCCGAGACCCCCTGCCTGACTCAGATCACAAGTGAGGGAGGCAGGAACGCACCAAGCAGCGTGAGACAAAGAACGAAACCTAAATTTGAACCAACACCTAAACTCTCCTGCTCCATGGAGTCAAAACAAATACTGTCCTACACCATCAAACTGAGCAGGTAGTTGGTGTTAATCATGTCCAAAATGTCATGTTACACGCTTACAAGGATTACATGCTCGAGGAAAAATGAGGTCACCCTCAAGGTAATGTAATAGTGCAGATTACCATGAGCAAATTGAATTTGACTCTGATCCAAACACATATTGGGTGTCATGCAGGAAACTGCCAGTTCTCAGCGGAGTTGGCGCTAATTTGAGTTTGCAGGACAAAGCTGTCCCACAAAAGTGTCTGCTCCTTTGCAGCTACTGGCAAATTAGGTGCTGTGTAGCTGTGTTGCGACCTCCTGTTGTGGATGATGGTGATGGGACTATGAGGCATTCACACCGAAAGTAGGACACCGGGAATGAATTGGGTCAGTAGATACAGCGTGTCTTAAAGGTACGGTGGGGCTAAGGGGCGCACTGGTCCTGCGTCTAGAGGGGTCTAGCTCTCTCTGTCTGCCACCACCATTGACTCTCCATGGGTGTATGGCAGCTCACTCTAATGAGGTGACGGAGAATGCGAGGAATGCCATGCTCACGCTGAAATGAGAGACATCAGCCAGTCTGAGCGAGGCTGCCCACCTTCTAATTAATATGTGCTGAGCATGACCAAAAAGGCTGGAGCGCAGCGCTGGTCAGAGACGCAGTGACCTACCCGCTGCACTCGCCTATCACACTTGATTTAACATTGAGTAAAATCCACAAGGAGGAGTCGTGTAAACACAGACTTACCACCTGACGACAGTAAAACCAAAACATTTTGGTGTGAAGCCGCCTTAAAGAAATCCCCCCAAGAGGAACTGCCAATCAAATTACGGAGAGAGTGGTTATTCGTTGCATTATTCGCTCGTTCGGCCCTGAGCAGAGAAGACGTATATGACCCTTTTCAACACCAGTTAATAATTGCAGCTACTTGCCAGTCAATAGCAGCCTGTTAAAGTGAACTGATGTTAGAACAATGATTAGCTGTGGGGGCTGTTAAAAGCGAAGGAGGAGGAGGAGGAGGCTTTCTGTTGCTCCCTCTGGCAGACTGGGGATGGGTTAATAACAGGCTGTCTCTGTCGGGGCAGATGGGACTCTCTCAGGTCCCTGGGATTCTGAGCCCAGCAAGTGTTGTTATTTGAAAATGCACATTATCGGGGGGAAAAAAAAACACTGGAAGACACGCACACACATACCGCATTCACTCGGTCACACACAAACACACATTTCATCACAGGCTGCAAACATTTTCCCCTCAGCTTTGAAGTGTAGTGAAGCCTAGAGAAGGAGATTCCGGGCTAACGACGTCCCAACCTGGGACTCCTCCGCAGCAGGGGCAAATCACACGCCATTTCTCAGAGACAGAGCTCATGTTCCAGAGGAAGAAACCACAGGCCACTGGCCAAATACAGTCATCAGCACATTACAAGGGACAGGCTCTGGGCTGCTCTTTTATCTTGGTATGGGCTTACTTGTAAGCTATTTTTAGTGATTTCTTTAGGGCTTGATCTATCAACGCTAACGGATAATTTGCATAATATTGCGAAAATTATTCATGACACTGAATCAATCAGCATTTGCTGAGTTGACATCATACAGCCAGAATCAGTAATGAAAGACCTCCTACTGTGCTGACACAAGACAGTTTCATGACAAAAAAAAACAACCTCTCCACTTTTTTTTTTTTAGTCATCGCAGTCATGTTTCAACTGAGGAATTGCTACTTTTAGTTACCTTTTTTAAAATAAAATTCATGGGAGAATCAAAGCTCACATTCCGCTTTATTGAGCCAGGTAAACTATAATATCGGAAAGACCGAGAGCCTGCAAAAAAAAAAAAAAAAAAAAAAAACGGTTTTCAAGGCAGGGAAATGTGTTTACACACTCTACTCTAGACAGATAAAGCCAAAAGGGTCAAATGTGCCAAGGGTCATGTTCGTGGAGAGCGCTGCATTTCTCTTCTCCATGTCTCCAACCTAATGTGCTGGCAGCACGCCCGGATTAACAAGACAAAAACAGTTCTGCTCTCTTCCCATGTTTGTGCTGACTATTGTATGCTAGATTATCTTTCACACCGAGATAGGCTGTAACAAATGGGTGAGGATTTACTGGTAAGACTGGCAATCCTGACGATCTTCAAAGCCAAGCCAATATAGCCCTCTCTATAATGCGTTCTGATTAGACAGGCCCCTTCTGACTCTGGGGAGGTGTTACACTGGACCCCTCTGTAATCCAATATGCAGCAGCTTTCAATTAAGGTGCCCCAGGAGTTCAAGGCCCTGTTATCCTTACACAGGAGCTACATTCTCCTCAGCACTCATTGGCATCCCCTAATAACGCCACATCATCTCCAAAAACTGCCTGCACTTATTTTTCTAATAAAAATGTCTACACTTTGAATTCTGGGGTTAACAGTTAGCCTAAGTATCTCATTCCCATAGTCTTGAGGAATGGTTTTTGCAACGATGTCCAGTTATGAAAGACAACATTTAAGAGAGACTGTAATCTAGACAGGGATATAGTATCTCAGAAATGAATACTGAGACAGATAAGAATAACATTATGTAATGTCCCTATTTAGAGTTACAGTTAAAAGAGAAACACATGCTGTGGTGTGTAAATAGATACATAAATAAGGGATTAATTTCTTTTCAGTGACTGAGCGCAACTTTTTTCCCTCTTTTGGTAAAGGCCATGGACAGGACTGATGCAACACAATCAATATTTAAAACAGTTCCATGAATAGCATCATCTGGTAGTGTCTCAACTTTTCCATAAGCAAAGATGTCCAGGCCTGCAGAGGGGAGCAGATAGGAGTGCTTGTGTGCGTCAAGGACAAGCAGTGGCAGTCGCCCAGAGAGAACTTGCGCCAGCACAGCAAACTAAGCTAAACACACTTGCCTAACGGCAACGTAACTGCTTAAAGAGATCATCATTAGAAGCACATCATTAGAAAAAATAAATATTTTTCTTAGGGGCAGTGAGAATTTGTAAGAGGGATTTGTACATTTCAAACAGCACGTACTGCATACTTTTGATAGCTGAAAGCTGATTTAAACAAACCAGGATCAAGGGCTGATGTAGGCCTATTCAATGAATTACACTTTAAAAGTCATAAAATGGGAAAACGGCAGCGTGGGCTCACGCCAGTCGTGATACCTACAGTGTAGCAACCATGCGATTCCTGATTTATATATTACACATGAATATAATGTGTTTCCTGTCATGGAAAGTCACGGCAGCCACTGGGGCGCTCAGCGGGGCAAGTGGGCAATTTTCTTTCAGATCTAATCTTTTTCGGTAGCCCACATTTTTGGGAGCTGTAATGACCTCCAGCCCTGTCTAGCGTGAGATCTGAATGCACAGCGCTTCTGTGCCTGTCTGCTCCTGGCAGGTAATGGAGGATAGGACCAGTGTAACTTGATGGGCAGCCTTCTTCTGGTCTTAATCAGCTAGCTGTGAAGAGGGGTTTCAGTTCTAATAGTAAGGAAAAGTCACTTAGGGCTGTTTTTTTTGTTTTTTTTTTACTACAATACAATCATGTTCTCCATTTTCTTCCCCATTTTCCTCAGGTTTTGGTGAGTTGGACACATGGAGCCCCCTTCAATGGTCCTGCTGGGGCTCCTTCTTGTTTATGGACTAGCTTGTGGGGCCCAGCAGACTCAGGACAGCAGCCATGGCAGGGACAGGACCCAAGAATTTCAGAGTAGTGAGGATGATTTAGAGAGAGAGTTTCTCTATGCTGGAAGAAGCAAGCGTGCTCCAGCTGACCAGCAGCAGGACAAGTGCTCCTACACTTTCATTGTGCCTCAACAAAAAGTAACCGGAGCCATCTGTGTCAACTCCAAGGAGCCGGAGGCCATGCTGGAGAATCGGGTCAACAAACAGGAGTTAGAGCTGCTGAACGTGGAGCTACAGAAACAGAAGAGGCAGATCGAGACCCTGCAGCAATTGGTAGAGGTGGACGGGGGTATTGTCAATGAGGTCAAGCTTCTCAGGAAGGAGAGCCGAAACATGAACTCCAGAGTCACTCAGTTGTACATGCAGCTGCTCCATGAGATCATCAGGAAGAGAGACAATGCCCTCGAATTGGCTCAGATGGAGAACAAGATCCTGAACCAAACCTCTGAGATGCAACAGCTCACCAGTCGATACAAAGATCTTGAGCACAAGTACCAGCACTTGGCTTCTTTGGCCACTAACCAATCAACTCTTATTGCGCTGTTGGAGGAGCATTGCCAGAGTCGCCCTCCCCCTCGTCATGTGCCCGTCCCCCAGCCACGGCCTCAGCCACCTCCACCATCACCACCTCTCAACAAGCCTTACCAGCCACCCGTCCTTCCACGAATTACCAAGCCGATCAGCAACGAGATCCAGAGTGACCAAAAATCTCTACCGCCTCTTCTTCCAACGATGCCCACTGGCACACACAGCCCTTCGACCACCGACAAGCCCTCTGGTGAGTCTAACAGTCCAATATGAACATTTCAATTAGACAATTCATTTCTACGTTCTATTTCTGATGCATTCCTACCAAACACACCAGTTGCCATCACACACAGTGGTCACAAACAAAGGATTGTGTTTCTGAGCTAACTACGCTGTGAACCTCTTAATAACAAGACAACACCAAGTACCCATTCTTCCAGTCAAAGCCAATTTAAATATGTCCCACACTTTCCCAGGGCAAAGGGCTCTCAGTGAGAACAGAATGCTGTTGTCTACAGCCTTTTGAGATGCATATCTAATTGCCGTGATTCAACCCACACAAAAACACAAAACATATTAGCAGGATAAATACATGTGCTTAAATGGATAGCTGGATCCAAGCCCATTAGACTCTTGAACACATGTTAGTGGATGATAAAGCTTTAAAATTGGTATGAGTTGCAGTGAAAAGTCTGTTGCCATTCCCTTTCATTAGGAGACTTCAGTTTGAAAATGGTGGAAAAAAAGAACAAACCAAAGCTTTTTCCATTGACATTTTGAGCTACTGCTTGCCATTTTCACTAGGCTGCATGTGAACAGTAGCCTTTGTATGGAATGTTTAAAAGGAGGGAAGTATTTTCCTGCCCATAGCCATGCAACTAACACCCCAAAAAGTTATATAAACCCTTAACACGAACGGAGAGCTTCACACAATGCAGAAAAGAGGAAGGAAGAGAATGACGTGAAAGAGCAACAGACAGTTGGAGGGATGGAGTGGGGGGTTACAGAAAGAGATACCGAGAGTCAGTGATGTCATTTGTTCCACTTGCACCAGGCAAGAATCAGTCATATGTTCCACCAAAGCAGCAGACTTTATCAGGCAGAACAGAGCAGGGCAGGGCAGGGCAGCTCTCTGGCTTGTATCTGCTCAACAGACATTCCTGAGAGTAAATGAATGGCAGAGTGAGCCGAGACACAGATATCATCCACAGAGAATTCATAAAACCAAAAACAACCTTGTTACTGAGAGACAAACTTCTGGCTCTTCCGATTATGTGCGCACTTTTGCGTGTTTCATGACATATTATAAATGAAGTGCTTTGTTTCTTCTTTCATACACCTCCTCTTTCTTTATATCTCTTGCAAACTGTTGAGACGCCCCTTCCCTCACCTCTACCCTTTTGTGTGACCCCGTATTCTCTTTTCATTTGTTTCCATTGCATTTAAACTCTGTGTAATCTGGGCCAGTTGGCAAACCACACAAGTGTGAAATCTTGAGAACTTAAACACTTTCACAAGCAATTGAAGCCGGGGAGCCAGTTGCCCCAATGTTTTTCCATTATCTACCGGGTTTGGAATTCTGAGGTAAAATCACAAAGGCTAATTAGGTTTCACAGATTTGCACCATAAAATCCAATAAAACAATATTGACCTTGCACAAAATCTACAAAACGTTTGTAGCATGAATTCTATTTCTGCAAAAGAGCACAGGGCTGATGCTGCACAGGCCTAATTATTGCCAACATTACTTTTCTTTAATTCAGAGTTTTTTTTTCACCCAGCTGTAAACATTAAAATGCATCTTCATGACATGTTGTAGATGCTATCCTGTTACTTTACACAACTGTTGTAATATTGGAAAAAAAAAGCTTCAGCAGACTTACTGGCAGTGAAGTGCAGCTAAGAGAAGGATTTACAAGCTGTCCATAAATTAATTTAGTCCCGGAAATCCTCGCTTCAAAACATGACGTGAGGCCTTAATATGTCACGTCTTCAGTGGAAATGATGTGTCTGTATATTATAAAGTAGAAAAACCAAAGTGAAAGTAAGTCAAATAACAATAATAATAATAATCCTGCACAGTATAGTATCCCAGATGACCGAAAGTGTTTGCTAGCATTTCATCATTTCAGGATTCCCTTTGCCCTCATGCCAGTGTTTCTTTTGGCCGCACAGCCAGCAGCCATTTCCCTTGTGAGAGGAGCAGCCAAAATCAATTCTGCCGTTAAAATGAGAGCCTCTGCTGAAAGATGGGATTCCCTATGGCAGAGTATAAAAACTCTTTGTGTGACTACGGCTTTTTTTCTCCATTTCCCTTTCTTAACGTTTGAGATACTGTGGTACCTGACTGGATTTGACTTGCTATATGTGTCTCGTTGTCGCCGTTTTGTTTAGGGCCATTTAAGGATTGTCTGCAGGCTCTGGAAGATGGCCACACTGCCAGCAGCATGTACCTGGTGAAGCCAGAGAATGCCAACCGGCTTATGCAGGTGTGGTGTGACCAGAGACATGACCCAGGTGGCTGGACCGTGATCCAGAGGAGGGTGGACGGCTCCGTCAACTTTTTCAGGAACTGGGAGACATACAAGGTGCGGCAACCTCACACCAAATCAAGGACCTCATAGTTTGGACTGAAGCTGGTGGCATATGTAGGTTGTTTTGCCACTAACCAGATGTGAACCAGTAATGAATAGGTAATTGTTGAGCTCTCAAAGTGTCTGATGAAGTAACAGCCTCAGCCACTGCCACAGCCATGACTCATTAATTCCAGCAACATCAGTTGGTCTTTGTGAATGAGTTCACAGTAAAATTAAAATGTCGGAATATTGGACTTGAACGTCATATTACTTAGTTGTGTCAGCATCCCTGATGTTCTGAAAAAAAAAAACATATTTCCTGAATATTGCATCACAAGTTACCTGATGAGTTATTTTTTTGTTCAGGGGAACTCATTTTCTTTTTTCTTTTGAAAGGGAAACCCCTAACAAAGGGAGGAACGGTTCACTGGTTAACGTTTGTTTGTTGGCCAGAGATTTGCAAGGGTCCTGATTAAATCTCAGCTAAAGGCAACAATAGAGATATTTCCAAGACTTTTACGAAAACATTTAAACCGCATAATTCTGAAATTGCATTTACACTCATCAGAAGGGGTGTTTCCATGATTCAAATCATGTGCAGGGTCGGGGATACCACAAACCATCTTACAGTATGACCACAGCCAGAACAAAGCAGTGAGACAGCATCCAGTATGTTGGATTTCATACTATTTACACCTTTCCTGCTGTGCTTACAATAACAAAATAATAATGGAAATCTGGACACCCGATGGTAGCCATAAACTTGACTCAGAGGGTCCATTTATAATAATGTTCCTTGACGATAAACAACCCCGTAGAAGAGGTAAACTCATAATTACCTCCAGAACATCTGCAACGACGCTGAATCATTCCCCAGAAATCCAAACTAACTGTTCAAAGCTTTTCAAACAGCATTCAGAAAGGATTTCCTAATCTTACTAATAGTGTTTTTTCTTATCGCTGCCCTTCACAGCAAGGTTTTGGCAATATTGATGGCGAGTACTGGCTGGGTCTGGAGAACATCTACTGGCTGACTAACCAGGCAAACTACAAACTGCTGGTCACGCTGGAGGACTGGTCTGGTAGGAAGGTGTTCGCAGAGTATGCCAGCTTTAGGGTGGAGCCTGAGGCCGACTTCTACAAGCTAAGGGTGGGCCGTTACCATGGCAACGCTGGAGACTCCCTCACCTGGCATAATGGCAAACAGTTCACAACACTGGACAGAGACCATGATGCATATACAGGTAAAAAGTAGAAAGTATTACAAACAATGGCAGCTTAAAGCTTTAGTGCGTAACCTTTTGATATTAATGAACGTCCGTTACATTCAAGCCGTTGCCAAATGAGTTGCTACAAAGCTAATAAAGACCATCAGCTCCACAAAACTCTCTCTGTATTTCTCAGCATGGCTATGTTCAGAAGATTGTGGCGTCCGGTGACTTTCCCGCACAGAAACTCGAGTGAAGATAATTACCTCTTCTGAAGAGTCCATCATGTTCTTTTTAATCCTCCGCGTCCTCCTTGCCTACTAGCGTGGAGGGGGGTGGTCATGGAAGGCTTGTATCATGTGGACGCGCTGACAGTCTTGTTGTCATTACTTAGAATTCCTCATGGGGGCGGCAGAAACTATGCACTATAGCTTTAAAACCTACGGTGGAAAATATGTGTTCAACGGAAATGTATGTTCATGCACGCAGCCTGACAGTTTTTTTATATGTTTCTAGGCAACTGTGCCCATTACCAAAAGGGAGGCTGGTGGTACAACTCATGTGCCCATTCCAATTTGAATGGCGTTTGGTACAGAGGAGGACACTACCGCAGCCGATACCAAGATGGAGTCTACTGGGCTGAGTTCAGAGGAGGAGCCTATTCACTTAAGAAAGTGGTCATGATGATCCGTCCAAACCCAAACACCTTCCACTAAACATCCAAGGAACACATACATACTGTACTGTACTGTATCTCTCACTAAACAAAAGCCTTTCGTGTCTCCTAAAATCCATGCAATCTTTATCTTTTTTCTTAAATGGAGTGGCACCACAGCAAGACCGATAACAAAGAGACAGATGAAGTGCAATATCAAAACATCAGGCTGATATAGTGGTACCTCCTGATAATTCAAGCAAAGTTATTCTGTTGTCTGTACCATTTCCCTTTTTACATATGACTCAGTAACAGATATGTGCTCATTGCTCAGGAGTTGTTTTAAATACACTGTCTTTGATAAACCCAAAACCTGCTTAGTTGACAGTGCTCTCAATTGAATATATTGTTTGTATTAATCTAATTTGACATTAAAAGCACAGATTACAATAATTCAGTTAAGTAGCAGTGTGATAGGAACCCTACAATATATATTTAGTATGTATGAAAAGTTGTTTGTTGCAGTAACAAGCAAATGAGGTTGACACAGGAAACCTATCCAGTGACTTTTAATTTCATTCTAAATACATAAAAAAAAAAAAAAAAAGATAATAATTTAAAGGAACAGTAACATTTATACAGGGTTGATATTCTGGCCAGTTTTGTTAATTACAACAAAATACTATAGAAAGGTGCCATTTTATGTTTTACCATGAACCCAAAACTGTTAATAGCAATACCTGAAGTTATTAACAGTATGCTTATAAAACATTTAATAGATCTAAGAAGAAAAATACTTGTTTTGAAATCTTGAATTGCTTGAACAGGTATCCACCAATTTGCTTGAATGAATCAAGCACTGTATTTACTGTATAAATTTAGTGGTTTGTTGATGTCAATAGATCCAACACATTGTGTTTGTACATAAGATATTTGTAATATAATGTATTAAACCCTGTTATGTCACCATTACATTGCAATAAAATATGTACAGCTTGTGTTTCTCTTTTTTGACGTCTCTTGGTATGAACATAGTTAACAAGCAGTCATAATGGCTGCCACTAAAGTAACATTTATCCATTTTCCAAAAGTGAAAGTCAAAACAAATTACTTGAATCAGTGTGCATTTGTCTTGACATATTACACGGTTATAACTTTAGCACCCGTCAACCGTACATGAACATGAATTGAATGTATAGTTCATTTAGTGTAATTAGGCTAATAGTGTCACTTGTCACAGATCCGTCATGCTAGTTCTACCGGTGTAATACCAGTTTATTAGGTATTAATTGTATCCTTAAGATTCTCAAATCTACCATCTAACTTAAGTGACATTGTTTAGCCAATGAGACTTAATCTTTTTTCACTCAATTATCCCCGTGGGGACTTTATTAGCCTGTTACTATTAACACTTAGTGGGCTAGCCAATTGCATTTCTATAAGGTATTCAACATCTACAGTCAAATACACATGAAGGCAATTTCCTCATTGCTTCATTTTAATGCTCAACTTGTTGTGGTTAAACACCCCCAAAAAAATATGGAAAGTATGCAAGAAAAAAGCTTATGGAATGTAAACCTACGATAATATTTATGTTGACCATATCAGATATACGATACGATACGATACAACTTTATTGTCAGCCAAGGCTGAAATTCTTTGTGCATCCCTGGGTAGCTTGTATAAAAAATGACAACATACACATACAAACATACATGAGATAAATAACACCAACAGACATACATGAAACATTACCACAAATGACATAAACTTCCAAATAGGAAAACAAAGAAAACATGTATAACAACAGAAAATGACATGAACATACACACAGACAATGTCTTGGAGACGTATATCCCTAAGATAGGTATTGCGCTGGTTTAACAATAGGATAGATTGATGTATGAAAGAGTTTTTAAGTCTGATGCGATTAAAAGAATGAACTGCCATTTTGGATATTATTGGGAGTAAAAGAAAGATATTTTTTAAATTTGAAATAGCAAACTGGAAAACATAGTGTTTGTATAGTGAATAAAAAAGGGATTTAAGAAAAACATTTAAATATGAATCATAAATAAACTAATAGTCTGAATTGTAAATGGAGTAATTCAATTTTTAAGACCTTTTTTTTTATTTTAGAAGGTTTAGAGTATTGTAAATACTAGTTGCAAAGATTTACTGCTATGTTCATACTGAAAGCATGCAGCTTGCAGTACATGCCTCCACCACGCAGCAACCACAACAGTTTGGTTCAATAAACATAATGGAATTCTTTAAGTAGAGCAACAATTAACTTACCACTGTGGAAAACATTAAGTGCTTATCTTATCACAAAGACTAAAGCATGTTGTCTCAAACACTATTAAGCACAGTGTTAGTGTACGGAGTCAGCACACCGGGGAATGACAAATGAAATGTGACAGGCTTGTAAAACTAATGCATCCAGCAGTCCCCTCCACTGACAGCAGAAACCACCTTTATTTTACTATGTGTCAATGACATTTCCAAAGTCAGCTGGAAAATGGAGCAAAACCGATTTTACGCTGCAATGAACCGAGCTTCATTAATGTCATATTTTGTGACCAGATTTGATTTGAGGAAGGTTTAGACAGTTCAGAGAGCATTTGAAATCAATTTAGTATGAATTCCTGGGACTGACACCTTTAAAGACAATCTGACATTGCCTAAATAGACCAAATATCAACAGAGCAAAGCGTGACGTGTGTATTTAAAACTCCCTCGCAACGAATAAAACCTAACTTACCCATGTTAGTGTTATGTGCTGCCAAGGCAAAGATGGATGCTTATGTGATAGTAGCCAAAACACTTGTCCTACATTCAACTGACAAACACTGGCTGCTAAAACTGGCTCAAGTCAAAAACGGAGACGCTTTCTTCCCTGTGACAAAGAGGCTTTGGTTGGGACAAAGGAAGGCATTCATCACTGCGACTGTCACTCTGTCAGCTGTGTTTTTACTAAAGAGGGATGGGACAGTAAAAAGTACTTTGTACCAAATCCTTCTGTCTTCCCAAATGGGTAGACACGTTTTTGTTTTTTTTATTATAGCAATTACATCTTAAACCAGTTTAAAGTCTGCTTTGTCAATTAACCTTGTGGTAAAACAGAGGACGGTGTTTCATCGTCTCCATAAACAGAGACGACAGACTCTTTGGATGCCGTTTACGTCTGAGGACTCACCACGATGGAAAACCTTCAGTGAGGGTGGCCTGTGCGGCCCCCACTCCTCAACCAACATGGAAAACCATGAGCTGACACAGTGCTCACTCAGCGCAAAAAGAACCGCATTTCCTGGGCCTTCAAACCTGAACCTTCAAACTGGCCTGTATTGTTGTTTCACATCTGTAAAAGTCCATGTCCTTGTACTCGTAATGGAACCATTTTTAACTTTACTGTGCTCCCAAAAATTCTTTTCAGCCCACCTTTTGAGTAAATGTAGTCATACCAACAGAAACCACTGCACAAATTATTCACCAGGGACTTTAACCACTCACATTTCATGCTCTTACTAGGACCAAATGCAAGCATCCCAAAGAGAATCAGCATGCCACATAACTTATAATTTATTGTCAATTTAAAGCCCTACCAAATATGATAAATGAATCGGGGTAGACATTACATTAAAAACAATTCAGTCATTTAAAACAATATGTGACCCCTGGATAACTTTAATTTGAAAATCACTCAGGGCCTATACCATCCTTGAATTGAAGAGGTCAGCGCTTGTGTTCCACCACTAGGCCTGCACAATGAATCGCAATCTCGATTCATCCCTGTTCGCAATTTAATTTTTAAATGACTTCAATTTATATTTTTTATTTTTTTTTCTCCTTCAATTAATTTATTGAAAGTAGGGCTGGGCAATATATCAATATTATATTGATATCGTGATATGAGACTGGATATCGTCTTAGATTATCGTGATATGACACCTGTTGTCTTTCCTGGTTTTAATGGCTGCATTACAGTCATTTTTTTTTAACTTACCGACTCTTCTAGCTTTTCTATTATTTGCTTTTACCCACTTAGTTATTACTTACACATTAATGATGATTATTTATCAAAAATCTCATTGTGTAAATATTTACAAATATTATTTTGTAAGCACCAATTGTCAACCCTACAATATCGCCACAACATCGATATCGAGGTATTTGGTCAACAATATCGTGATATTAGATTTTTTTCTAATTGAAAGCATTTGACATTGACATTAACATGTTTTAATTATATAAAGACATGTTCAAGGAGTTCAGATATAGCCTGTATCAGGGCCATATTTGGTTCAGTGTGTTATATGTCACTATTTTTGGTAGCCTACTGTACTTAAATGGCCAGTATATACTTTATTTTCTTTATTCATTGAAGCCTCTATGTTTACAGGATTGTGGTGATGCGCAATGTGCTATAGGTGCCACAAATAAAAAAAAAAATCTATGTTTGGTACTGCCAATTTGTTTAGTTTTGTCATGGTTCATGTGTGCAATAAAAATTACGCTTCCTGAGAAATAAATTGTGGCAGAGAATCGTAATATCAATTCTAAGCTAAAAAATTGTGATTCATTTTTTTCCCAGAATCGTGCAGGCCTATCTAGCACTATGAAAGAACTGTGTGTGGGAGTGTGGCTTTTCCACTGTATTCTTTTCCCATTTTCCAATGGTTGTGAACCAGGGTCAATCTTTCAATACAAGAAGCCAGTGCAACTGTAACATTGAATCAAACGACATAGTTATCAACAACGTGGGACAATTCTAATCCACTATCACTAACTTTTAAATAAAATCCCTTCATTTTCCACCGACAGTAACCATGTGGTGTCTGCAAAGTGACTCCACATCTTTCTGTCATCTCCTATTCCTCTCTCCATCCTCTTGATCCTCTCAATGTGATCACTCCATCTTTCTGTCACTCCCAACTTACCACAGTCTGAAGACATACTGAGGTACTACAGCTATGCTATTATTTCAGTGTCCTGACCTTCCCTACTCTGGCACATCTATGTAATAGAGCATCCCGCTGAGGCGACACAACTCAGACTTGAGCACAACCTAGCACTGCCATTGTCACACTGCTAGTCAACAAAAACACAACTCTGAACACTATGGAATACTAAATAGTGAGATCCAACTAAATGCTGCGCAATAAAAGGTAATCAACATATTTTTCCAAGCCATTTATTCAAACTACTCTACTGCTGTAAAATTATTGTGATGCATATGGGAGTTATTACGAGAAGCTTAAAAAATAGAAACGCATAATAATGTGGCGAGGCTTCTCTTTGGGAGAATAGTCACTTCACTGTTTATTACTTACATAGTGAAACTATTGAGTTCAGGATTTTTCCATTTTCCAAAAGCTCAGCATTTGAACTGATTTCCAACTGTGGAGATGTGCAGATTTGCTTATAGCTTTAAGGCCACACGCCATGACCATTGTTTCATGTTCTTCCAAAACGTCTGTGAGTCCTCTGCAGGGAACTTGCAGGAAATCTCTAAGGGATGGATGAGAGGAATTTTCCTTAGCACAATGGAAAATTGTATGTTGTAAAAAGGTATTACTGTGGCTATTCCAGTGTTGCAGTATTTCACTTCTTTAACAAAACATTATAAGTGAGGTATCCTTACTGTTAGATAAATAGACAAAGATCTCACTCAGCCTGTGACCTTTAAGAGCTAAACTCTATTCTCTCTGTATTTTCATCCCATAGCTGTCTTTATCAATAGCTGCACACAGACGCAGGACACAAAGATTCACATACAAACTTCATTGTCATCTGGCATTTGTTTGACAAATTCATCACAACAACTTTTTTGGCCAAAAATGATCACAAGAGCGTGCCAAAATATTCAACTACTACTACACAAGACCAGATCAGCTCCTAGAAAACACTGAAAGGATAGATCAACAATGAAAACATTCGCTAATGCATGTCTGTCTTAAAAGATCAAAATTACATTTACTATAAGTAGAAAGGTGACAACTGTAATGAATAAGACAAAAATATTCCCGTCGAATCTATCGAATTCTCAAATACCGATGACTTCTTGCTGCTAATGAATCGTTTCTACTTACAGTGTAGATAGTTATAGTAGTGTAAAGTTACAGTTAATGCATGATCTACAAGAAACAAGTTGTGGTCTAACAGCTCAACACAGAAACAGCCGTGCACCAAGAGCCTACCATTACTCGACTGTGAGTCAAAAATCATTGGATCATGGATCAACTCCAGTACAACAGATTGACTCAGTTTTAATAAAGGAAAATATGAACAACATGAAAAGGCTTATATTGGGGAAAAGGAGTGGTTTCTCAGAATATGACAGATGTTCCTCTTTTCTCTGGGTTGTGGTTAATATGTCATGCCAACTCAGCAAGGCACACTTCCCCCAAGTCAACAAATCTTTTAAAAATACAAATTGAATTCATCACCACACTATGCTCGGAGTTGCTACTATAGTTTTAAATAAAACATTATAAACTAACTTAAATTGATGAAGAAATGTTTGTTTTTGGAATCATTTGAGGTAAGCCCGGCTTATTCATCCATTACGGCACAGTGTTTTCCTTCTTGAGGAGACAAATGATCCATGTGACTTACAGACTTGTGCTATTCTAAATGTAAGTAAATTGTACAAACCTCCTAAACAACAAATGTTACTCAAATGTTAATTAAAGATATACTTTAGTTGAGAAACACAAATTATTCCAAGATCAAGAGATTGTTTCTGTATGTGTTCTGATTACTTAAAGTGCCCATATTATGCTCATTTCAGGTTCATAATTGTATTTAGAGGTTGTACCAGAATAGGTTTACATGGTTTAATTTTCAAAAAACACCAGAGTTTTGTTGTGCTGCACATTGCTGCAGATACTCTTTTCACCCTGTGTGTTTAGCTCTCTGTTTTAGCTACAGAGTGAGGCATCGCACTTCTATCCCATCTTTGCTGGGAGGCGCACATGCGCAGTAGCTAGGTAAGGATCACATCAGCTAGCTGTTTGTTTCTGCAACTTCAGTTAGTACAAGGCAGGATTAGCCGGGAGACTTCTTCTAAACGAGGGTGCACGTCCAACTTTGCGTGGAATACCTGCAGAACAGAGACATGTAAGTAGTTCTTTTGTAGATTATGGTGAACTAGTGTGTGTTGTAGCAGTGTTTTGCCATTGAGAATGAGCTAGCATGCTAGCGCTAGCATGCTACGGTTAGCCACTTCGTCTCGACTACTGACGTAGAAAGCCCTGCAGATTTTGAACAGCTCACCCGGAGACTGAAGGCACAAGACATTGGATGTTTTTTTTCCAAATTTGTATGCGTGTGGAAGCACCAGAGACACAAAATAACACCCCGAATCCCAGAAAAAGTGATTTTTATTGGCACTTCAATTTGTCATATAGTATAAAAAGGTACATATAACATATTTAGAAAAGGGCAATAAAAAGGTAAAAAAAAAGTACTGTGCCAAAACATTGATTATGCTACATTAAAAACAAAATTAAGAACCTACCTTCAGCCCCTCTCTTCATTTTGAAAGCTGAACACCTAGCTTTTCCCACGTCACTGCTGCTGGGGTAACAATGGCTACCAGGCAATCATACAGTTTTCCAGAGGTAATAGGTATTTTATATTAATGTTTAATATGTGTATGTATGTACCAACAACCAAGGCAAATTACTTGCAAGTGTTACTAACTTGGCAATTAATCCTTTTGTGATTTTGATTCTGATTTTGATTTTTCTATGCATCCGCGCCGGCGATAACTGTGGCCGTAGGCGTTATGTTTTCGGGTTGTCCGTACGTCCATCGGTCTGTCCCATTCTTGTGAACGTGATATGTCAGGAACGCATGTAGGGAATCTCTTCAAATTTGGCACAAACGTCCACTTGGAGTCGAGGATGAACTGATAAGATATTTGTGGTCTCACGTCCGTCCCATTTTTATGAACGCAACATCTCAGAAACGCCTTGAGCAACTGTCTTCGCATTTGACACAAATGTTAGATAAAATGATGACAATTTATATCCAGAGGGTCAAAGGTCAACTTCACTGTGACATCATAATGTTTTGCAAAAATGCCTTTTCTGGCCATTATTCAACGCCATAACTCAGGAACAGAAGGGAAAAATTGTGAGCATATTTTACATTTGGTCCGAAACTGAATTTTTTGACACTATTCTTCGGTGCCCAACTTGAAACTGTGGTGAATGAATAAACCTTCTGTACTGCCGGGTTAAAGATGCGTGTGAAGCATCCAGGTTTTGCCAAAAAACACACTTAACACATTTTATTAAATCCCTTCAAAGTCTTCACAACATATATTATATGAGTCTGGACAGATGTGGATGTAAACTGCAACCGGACTGGTTGGCTGAGGCATACAACCACAACACGGTAAATTCTACTTTACTGCAGACATTTTGACTTGTCGTTGTAGGAAAAAGCACAGGTGTTACTCACATTAACAATGTCTCTGTTGTATTCAAGTAAGCCATGACAGTGCCAGAATACACAGGACCTAAAACTAACTCATTCATTTTATAATTGACACCTGTGTTTTTTACTACTGCATGTCCAAAATGTCAAAGGCCTTATTGTAAGCAAGCTGAGCCTGGCACGTTTAGGAAACATACAGAGGTTATCTGGACACAATATCATGCACCTGTGCAACACAATATACTAGCCTGATATTTTTAGTCACATTTAAACAGCTACCAACAAGTGTTCAAACTCGTTAAACTGCAAGCGGCGAAATGACAATGTTCGTTTCAAGTTACAACATGAACATAACTTAGGTTCAGTATAATGTATGTTCACTCGAGCGTTAGCTGAAGTTACTTAACGTTTCGTTACAGTTGGTCAGTATCGTATTTGCAGAAACAGTTGAAATCAAACAAACCCATTTTGTGTCAAGCCACAGCAGCTAGCTAACAAGCAGCTACATTCACAGACAGCACACTTTATGTTATGTTTCGTTAGTTGCTTAAAACGAACACGAAACTTAGTTTCATTGTTTGTTTTTTTCCATTCTGTCACAGCGTTGTTAGCATTCACATGTGGAGCACACCTGGGCCTTGCAGCCATCACACAGGTTAGGAGTGACCGTTCCTAAATTCTCACTTTACGTATTTCCTGTAGTCATTTAACGCTTTTATTGCTGAGGTAGACCGACTGTTTCCAGTGGCTTTTTACCTGGAAGGAATTCCTTCAGGAGTAAACGAACCATGGTAACAACATGACTGTATTGTCATCCTGTGTAGGTGGGAACCCTTCACCTGTTTTCCTCTTCTTCCCCACAAGCTGCACTCCTCTCCTGACTCCCAAAGCCCTTGTAACGTGGCAGCATTATCTCATTCAGAGAGCAGAGAGGTAAAAACATTACAAAGACTAGCATTTGCTGAGTGCCTGCCAGGCCACATGGCCCATTATATTCTCTATTTCCATTTGATCAATAAGGTCAATTGTAAGTCCTTATAGTCAGACTCAGACCCATGTTGATAAAGAAATAGCTTGAGTCACTTCCACATCAGCCCTCTAACAATAATGCCAAATAACATAGCAGCATAGAGAAATATTTAAAAACTCCATTTCACTAGAGCTGCACTCAAAGTGACCCCATAGGGACAGTAAGATGAGGACAAATATCTAGCTACCTTTTGGATTTAAAATTGTTTTTGGGGTAACATAATCAAACTCCAAGGCACGTAAACTGTTGAGCTCCAGCAGCACTTAAATAAGGCAGGAGTACCTGCCTGCTATAGGGCATACATGACCCTTTCTGAACACTGAGATGTATGAGAAGGCAGCAAGTCATGTTTTAGTTGCTAAACTGGGTTACACTTTACTTGAAGGTATCTACATAAGAGTGACATGACACTGTCATGATGAGCGTGTCACGAACATTATAAACAAGTCATAAACGTTTATGAAATAACACTTCTTTTAGTAAGTGTCATTCGGTTTTTGTCATGACAAGTTAGGGTTAGGGTTAGGGTCCATGTGTCATGACAATGTTATGTGTTCATGACAGTGTCATGTCACTCTTATGTAGCTACCTTCAAGTAAAGTGTTACCCAAAACTGCCATAACAAAACTAATGATCATCCTGAAAGTACATATTAACAAATGTGTGAAACAGCTATACCTATCAATTATTCACTCCAGTCCAACTGGTAGAGTTTATGTTACAGAGAGCCACAATACATCATAACCATAGAATGCAGTTAAAGACTCCTTGTGGAAATACGACTACATCGTGTTTCCTGGCCTTGTATTCTGTGGTTCTTTATATTCTTATATTCCACTGAACAGGGCAATGTAGTCTATTATTTTAGGATCAGATGTCTGTGCAGCCCTATAATGCTGCCATTCAAACAATTCATCCAGTTTATTAGAATTTTCCGCGATGAGTGATGCTAATTTCACATGCTCTGTAGCCAAGTATTGTGTTATTTACTGATCAGTAAGTGACAATATATTTGACAAAATATTTAGGTATAAAATACTGGATTAAGTCAGTGACGAACTGCAACATGCAGCATGAAAGAACAGTTGTAAACTATTTCAAGAAAGTGTCAGTGAAGCACACAGCTGGCCAATTTGGTGGTTTATTAGTCATTTGGCTCCCTAGTGCTCTTATGTTATGTAAAAACCCACAGACAGTGGTAACACCATGGGAGGCTGTAGAACAGCTGTGCCACTTTATGAATATATTTCTCCCTTCGGGTGCATTTTTGAACACAGTAAGGACAGGAGCAATAATAGTGCTGAGGATTGGGCAGAGAATCTGACTGGAGGTCCAGCAGGAAAAGGAGCCTGTTGGGTGATAAATACATTTTATTACCAGCCATCTGAGATTAAAGCAATTTGTTTTTATTCTACTACTTGGCTTCTGTGACTTTTGTGAATGTATTTTCTTTTTCTTTTTTCACCACAAGCAAAAAAATTATCTGGTTTGCTAATTATCATAACAAAACGTGTATAACTTCATTTTCAAACCAGTGGCCTATCACTGGTGGGCTGTTTGTATGTGTAACATTTTAATAGTGACATTTAACAGCTTTGTGTTTTAAGTCACAATGGCTAATTTATTTTAAGATATATTCTCGTTTACGGTGAACTGTAGAGTTTCTGGCACTAAAGAGGAGTGACCTATTGAGGTGTATTTGTTGTGCTCTAGCTCCCTCTGGAGGATCACAGCTGCACATACCTCAGATATTCCCCCAGATGGCTTTCATATCCAGTACTGCTGCAGCCATGTGAATTCCGTTCATACGGAGCCCCGGAAGGGTCACGGGCACAGCAAGCTTTTTTCAGGGGACTGCTATTGCGTTTCCTCGCAATATGTTTTGCATTCCCACGCAATAGGTTTTGCATTACCTGGCAAAACTTTTCTTCTTCCTGAGCCTCTGAGCCATACATGTGTCTGTTTCCACTCAGTTGCCCAGCACAATCAATCAGTTCGTTGCATTTTACTTTGAACTGGGAATTATGCTGACATAGGCTACTGCTCAATGGGCACATTCATATCTCATATAGGGTATAATCAAGGGGGTAAGCTTGCCTTCAGAACTCGAACCTCCTATGGCGCCATTTTGATGCTACAACAATATCACCCATGTTAGCATTCCATTGACTGCCATTCATTTTGACAGCGAATAACTTTACATCTGAAGCGTTTTTAAAAGACTGTATTTGTCCATTGTTTATTTCTAAAGAAAGCAGACATTGTATAAAAAGCTCCATTACCTTGTACCTCACGTTATGGCTCCGTAGCAGACGGAGAGGCTAACGATTGTGTCATAACCACGCAACTTACTGTCGCATAGTAGAGGAATTACCGTACAGAACAGGAGAAGCTCGCAAGCAGTTTCAACTTACATTAGCTGTTTAGGTTTAATTACTAATGTTAACTAGCATTTTAGTGATCAATAATTAGCCTGTGCCCATGTTATCTCCTTAAATATACCTATGCTCTCCATTTCTGTAAGATTCAGAATGATTGAAATTTGTCTTGGCGCAGCTACCAGAAGACTTCCAACTTTCAGACAGGTTGCTCATGTCACATTTACGTCGTCTCTCTAAGTTGGAGGCTGCGCAGTAACGCTCAGTGCTCACCGGAAAAGTGCTTCTAATATCCTTCACTGGTCTCCGTCCAGAGCAACGGGATCTGTTGGTCCATTCTTATATACTGTCTATGGGTATAATCGATAGCCTATTTCTTAAATGTGTAAAAAAATGAATGTGCGATGTCAGAAATTGGCATGATGTGGCGATGAACAAACACTGAATTTTCAGAGAATTCTGCAGCTCCGTGTTACAAAGAGAGAACGTTATAGTCCAGGGACAAAAACGTGAAAATAAGCTATTTTGCACCGTGGTTACAATCAACTATGGCTACAACCCTTCCGGTCACCTATGTTCATTTTCTACCTCTAATAGTCTATATTCATGTAGGCTGTGTGGGACAAATCCGTTTAATCACATCAGATTTACATCCCGGTCTGGTGTCTTTATTATGGGCTGTAAGGGACGTGTGAAGTAGCGACCAGATGTGACCAGATGTGATTTGACTTAGTTTACATAAGAAAGTGAAACTTAGATAAAGGCCAAATAAATGTAATTGTCTACATGAGCTTTCTGGGTTTTGTCTGACTATGCCTGAATGGTATTACATTCTTATAATAACAGCCTGCCCAAGTTGGTAAAAGTGGTGTCTACAATTTGGTAGCATGGCCTACACATTTGGGATCTAATATAGGCCTAATTGTATTTTGCAAGAGAACGCAATAGACCTTTTTCAGGGCAGACATTTTGACTTGTCATAGTAGGAAAAGCACAGCTGAAATTGATAACCTTGACGATGGCTCAATTCCATCAAGTGTCCCAGTAAGCTATTTCAGTTAGTCAGCATGCACAATACCAGGACCTCTCCTAAGTGGAATGCAGCCATCATGAATGCTTTATACACCTGTGCTTTTCCTACTATGACATGTCAACATGTCTGCCCTGAAAAAAGTCTATTACGGTCATAGACAGTATGGACCAACCGATCCCGTTGCACTGGACGGAGACCAGTGAAGGATATTAGAAGCACTTTTCCGGTGAGCACTGAGCGTTACTGCGCAGCCTCCAACTTAGAGAGACAACGTAAATGTGACATGAGCAACCTGTCTGAAAGTTGGAAGTCTTCTGGTAGCTGCGCCAAGACAAATCTCAATCATTCTGAATCTTACAGAAATGGAGAGCATAGGTATGTTTAAGGAGATAACATGGGCACAGGCTAATTATTGATCACTAAAATGCTAGTTAACATTAGTAATTAAACCTAAACAGCTAATGTAAGTTGAAACTGCCTGCGAGCTTCTCCTGCACTGTACGGTAATTCCTCTACTACGTGACACAATCGTTAGCCTATTTTTACAAAAACGTCTGTTACGGAGCCATAACATGAGGTGCTAGGTAATGGAGCCTTTTATACATTGCTGTGTTTCTTTAGAAATAAACAATGGACAAATAAGAGGCTTTAAACGCTTGAGATGTAAAGTTATTTGCTGTCAAAATGAATGGCAGTCAATGGAATGCTAACGGGAAGTGATCGTCTGGTAGCATCAAAACGGCGCCATAGGAGGTTTGAGTTCCGAAGCGAAGCTTACCCCCTTGGTTACAGTATGTTTTTTTTTTTGTGTGTGTGTGTGTGTGTGATCTGGGTCATTTGTGTTGGTATGCACATACAGTAATAAAAACATGAATTCATTTGAGACACAAAAGACAAATCAGAGCCAAACGAGCGTCTTTATTTTACAAACGCAAATTATTCTATTGGCAATTTTTCATATAATAAAAAAGCAATTTACAAGCTTAAGAACCAAAACGAAGCAGCACAGAATGATTATGGGTAAAATATATAATTTGAATAAATATATTTTTTTTAATTTCATGCTATAAAATAAATTCATAAATGGCAATAGATACAACATCAGCTCTAGCTAGCTTCATTTACTTCATAGTTGTACAAAACAGTAGAGTTCTGAGGTTCACAGTTGGGTTGTGAGGTTGTGTGTAGAGTGGACAAAACAGGAGTTGGGGCATTTTGTGCCGTCGTGCTCGAGTTTGTGGTCTCCAGTGCTCCTCGAGCTTCAGCTCGGTGGAAAATATGGGCTCATTGAGACAGAATGTTTTGGGAACCACTGACTGAGGACTTGTTTCCCCACCTGAAAAGAAGTGCACAATTATACTATGGACTTAAGCAGTATGTCCAATGAGACCATCTTAAACACTATATACCCTGAGTTCTAAGATTTTTTTTTTTTTTTTTTTTTTTGCCTTGTCACCAACTACATATGAGCCAGAGACATTGTAGTGCAGAGTTAGGGGAGTTGTAAAATGAGAAGGAACAATTAGCTTGACTGAAAATGTCCCCCCCCCTTGTCCTGAACAAATGCAACTACAGTCTCAGTGCCTGAGGAGCCAAAAGGAGACCACTGAACCTCAACATGACAGCAGACAGCCCGCTCCCGAACAAGTGGCTATACAGCCCAAAATCCCTTTCGTTATTTGACACAGCTGGAGGCGCAACTCTGAACAGTGCCACTGAGTTTGATGACTGGACCACGCAATAAGTTCTTGTGTTGCAGTTTGACTACCACTGGAGTTTGATGAACATTTAGAACACCAGCAAGCAACACTACTTTTTGAGATATATATATATATATATATATTTTATATATATATATATATATATATATATATATATATATGTGTCCAAAGTTTCAGAAAATATATAAAAAATAAATCAATATCAAATTGTCCTGGTCCTACTTCAATTCAACAGCTCCCTGACATTCAGTTTGTTTGATATGACAGGCCAATATTTCAATAGGCTTGATGATCCCAATACACTTTTAAAAAGGTTATTGCTTTTTTTCTTATATTACACAGTGGACAGAAACTGACAGAAAAGCTATGGAAGACTTAAGATTTTCTTTTTTTTTTCTAAGCCTGTATCAGTGTTTGTAAACTACCTGAAGTGAGTTTTATTATAAAAAGAATAGGACGAGCTGCAATTTCAAAAAGTAGTCTGACAGCCTTCCCTGTAAACACTTCCTTTTGATTACTTGTGGCCCACAATCTCCTGTTCCTCTCAGAGGTGTGTGGAACTAAGAGTTGACGAAGAGTCGATTTGAGTGTGTTCGTGTGTGTCAAAGTTCAGTTGGTTCTGTAAGTGTGTATCACGTTAAGTAACTATAGTTATGGAAAAGCATTTAAACAATTTCCCCTCCATTCACCTATGATGATTACATGGACTTGATTGATGAATTAAAAAAAAGAAAAAAAAAAGAAAAGAGAGAATCTGACTAGTCTAAAAGCACCATTTAAGGGGGAAAGGTCCCTACCAAAGTGATTCATGCCGTTTTAGCGGAGTCCCTCAAGGGTAACTACAGAGATAGACAGGACTTCACGGATGGAATTGGTATTTACTAATAACATAAAACTGTAAGTGCACAATCGATGATACAAATACAAGAAAACTCAAGTGTTAAAAAAAAAAAAAAAGATCCACTGGCAATTTCATACAATTTTGAGGTTGAGCAACGTGCAATTCAGCTACAGTATATGAGGGTTAGCTTATTTTTCCCTCCACAAATATTCAGTTTATTATCTGCTAAATACCCAAGCAGCTGGTCCCTTGCCAGATGTTCAGAGAGAACAGAGAGGAAATAGATTTGTGTTTCTTATGCGTCTCCTTCCTTCGTTGAAATGCCTAACACTACGGTACATTGTTAAGATTGTCCTCGGTGGTTAGAGAGGGGGGGATACAGTACGGTCTCTGAACATTGGGCAACGGCTTGCAGACTGTAATCAATTGCTACAACATCAGTTAGAACTTGAAATCAGTTGCCCGTCAAACAATAAAAAGCGAAAACAGGGGGCAGGACTTAGACTGAAAAAACAAAAAAACCTTGGACAAGAATGACGTGTCCATTTCTTTTCATTCTCGGTACCACTTGACAATAAATGGTGTGGCCATATTCTATTATAATCTCTCAATTCAATCCTTTACAAAATGAAAGAGGCACAGGAATCTAAGTGCCAGAATCTAAAATGTAAAGCTTGTGGCAAGGCACTAAGTTAAAGATGCCACTTTTTGTGAAGTATTCTCTCTTTTGTTTACATTGGCTATAAACAATTACAATACCTATTGCACAACTTTTATATTTTCAGCTTTTGTATGGCTTGATATATTGTTACTTATGACTTTCGCTGCGTAACGTCGTCTCAGCAAATTGTTTAAATTTGACACAAAGTGATTGTTATGAGCTGGGAAACGTACATTCTTTGCAAATCAAAAAGAACCAGTCCTACATTAAATTAAGAACCTATTCTTCATGAGAATTCAATTATGCAGTACAGTCACAATTGACGGTCAAAAATCACCTATTAGTCTTTGGCGTGAACTCTCGGCACAAAATAGTTTTAGCAGTTTGTACCCATTACTCACAAAACAATACGGGCAAGAAGGTATGCATTTCCTCCTCTCTTTTTTTCCCCCCGAGGTGTAGGGCAAGAATCGTAGGCAGATTGAAATTAGTCGGCGACTGTATTTTGGTGAGGTCAGATCAGCTGGAAAAAACCTGCACATCACATCTGCGGTCGACAGAAAGAAACTCGACGTAGCAAACAATCGTCTAAAAAGTACTGTACAGGTTTGCAGACTGTGGGTGTGATGACCAAAAGCGTCTGTGATACATCCATACACACTAAGACAACCAAACGCTAGCTATACCGAGTTTTTGCAAAATTCCCTACATTTTGGTTTGCTATCTTAACGGTCAATGAGTGAAGACGATGACCGCACATTCAGTAGAATTTAAAAGAAAAAACGACTACACTCTTGACATTGGACATAAGCGACAAAACACAATATTCTCCTACCAAAAAAAAACAAACAACAAAGTAGAAAGATTATATGGAAACTGTGAAATAATCAAACCTAATTCATTGACACAAATTCAGGGTGGACCAAATAAAAGCATATAGCAGGTGCTCCTCAAAAATCTATATAACTGCTTAATTAAACAGCTGGCTGGCAAATAAGAAAGCAGGAGAGCGCAAGAGGGGCCTTCTAAGTGCCTTTTATGTATTTGTAATCTGTGTATGTTTAAATATCTATGGAAAATAACCCAAGTCTCTATATAGTAACAACACCCCCATCCCTGATCCCCGTGGTTCAAACACTATATAGATACAATATGTTGGCCAATAGTATTCATGGGATTGCAGAGGCTCATCAAAAGTTCGCAACATTTTCACTTAGAGGAAAAATCACCGCTGTGAAGCTAGTACTACCCTGACACCGCCGCTGCTGCAGCATCAGAATTAAGACCCCGACCAACGCAGAGAACAAAGATCACAGATCAACCGTCCCGTCCTCAAAGGAAGGACAGAGGGAAGGAAAGAAAAAAGGACACATGTCGATAGCTCTTTCAAATAATGGAAGAAAAACCATGTCAAAATGGCTGAGATTCCTTTGTTCTTTCTGTTTTGCATATTATTCAGACTAGTATACCATACTGATTTGTGTGAACAGCTGTTCCTCCTGTCTCCGTCAGACGCGGAGTATTAACCTAACCTAAGAGGCCTACCTCAGGAGACAAAACAATTTACACATACAACAATAATTCAGCATACGTCTCCACCAGAGTATGAAGGAATTACGAGTGACTTCACTGTATGGACGTAATTCACCCATTACATAGATGACAGCATCTTAACCCACGTCAACAGAGTGAGCTCTCCAGTAGTGATGAGAGATACAATTCTTAAGTGTTTTGTAGAACAAACATTATCAGACGGCAAAATATCTTGAAAAATATGCAGGGCCATTTTCTGTCTCTATTGTCCGCATTTTGCCAACAAAAAAAAAAACACACAAGAAAGCTAGCAAATTGAATGTACTCCTTACATAGCACCTTCTTAAAATCACTTTAACCTGGCTGACCGAGAAACATTTGACAAGGACTACGTCCTTAATCCATACAATCAGCAAGGAATAGTTCCCCCTAAGTATCAAGGCTTTATGTTGAGAGAATATTCTTTACAGGGTTTGGCAATAAGATACTGTACATACAACCTAAAAACGGATTTCAAAACGGTGAACACGTCTGTGCCTGGTAGGTTCTTGGCTATGAGGTAGAACCTGGTGAGTTTCATTTAAGTTAAATACTGTCTGTTATGAGTATGTAGTTGCATTCATGAGGTATTGAACGGATATGTCACACGAAGCTTTGCACTGGCAGAAAAAATAATTCCTTGTGAGTAAGTGACCTCCTGTGGCCACATGTGCAAAAACAGGTCAGGTAAAAAGGTGATATGACAAGCATCTTACCAGAGCTTTCACATTATCAATTATTGCAACATGCCTATATAACTCTGTAAATATGTTTTAAAAAACATGGAAAGATATAAAGAGAAATCAACGAGGGGGTCTTGATTACTGGGACCTCCCGAAAAATAGTAAGTTGTTACTCCCTTTGCTTGAAATAATCAAATTTCTATAAAGCACCCATTTGCTCTCCGCATTCAACATCTAACTTTCACAAAATTGACAGAATCCCTTGACGCAGGAAATGTCTATAGTAGAGGGAGCGGATTCAAAAAGAAAAAAAGGAAAAAAAAAAGTCCTATAAGTTGAGTTAAGATAAACATTTCTTAAAGCTTCTTTAACCTGAAGCAGGACCTACAAATCACATCTTGATGCTTGGGCCTCCTCTGGACTGCATTTTGAACTCTCCTCCATATCATTGGCTGGTGCCTCTTCTGCATATTGTGCCTCAAAGGCCATCCCCTCGGACGTATCCTCTTGGTCCTTCTGACCTGAGTTCCCCTCCGTCGTCTCTGGAGAGTCTATGTGATTACTGCCCTCTGATGCTCCCATGTGCTTCTTCCTCAGGTGCTGGTTAAGGGTGCCCTGAAACGGGAAGCACTTGCCACAGATCTGACAGTGGAAGGGCTTGTTGTCCGTGTGGCCACGGATGTGGTACTCCAGCTGGTCTTTCCTTGTGTACTTCTTGCCACAGAATTTACAAACAAATGGGGTGATTCCCATGTGCAGGCGCATGTGGCGATCCAGGCTCCCTTTCTGATTGAAGGTCTTTCCACAGTAGATGCAAATGAGTCTCTCGTTGTAGGGGTACCACTGGCTCCGCAGGCTACGCTCGCGCACGTCGTTCTCCAGCCCCGCGGGTCCCACTGCTGATTCGCCGTCATCCGAGCCTGGTTTGATATGACTCAGCACTGCCGCTGGGATGGCCAGGGGTCGCTTTGCCCTGGCTCGCCCACCTCTGTAGCCACTGAGCATGGAGCGGGAAGGACTGGAGTTGGTAAGGTTGACAAAGCACGGCGAGGACAGCCCTGAGTACGAATAGGCAGCAGACTGGATGACCGGACCATAGGAGCCCACGCTGACAGCCAATACCTGTTCTCCGTCCACCAACTCCGTGTGGTAGCCGTCGTCACCGGCTGAGGAGCTGTCGGAGTACGTGGGCCTGTCGGTCTTCTCCAGCTTCACGTGCACGTCGGTTACTTGCCCATCTTTGCCGATCAGTTCCACTTGCTCCGTTTCTCCATCCATGGGAGCGTCAAGCTCCGACACACTGTCGCTACTGCCTCGTTCCGACTGGCCTTCCTCTTGCTGCTGTCGCCCCCGGCCTAGGCCTTTCCCTGCCAGCTCAAAGCGCGCCTCGTGTCCTGCCTGACTCTGCCGGGAGTAGTAAGGGGGGGAGATCTGGGTAGGGTTTACAAAGAGGTTGCTGTCATTGACCCCGTTGCCGCCGGTCTGCGAGTTGTCCTTCTCCGGGCTGCAGACACTAACAGGGAGGCTGATCTTGGAGTGGATGCTCTCCAGGATTTGGGTACACTTGTCAATGATGGCTTGCATCTGCAGAAAGCTGGCAGCAGTGAGGAAACTGATAATATCCTTGAGCTGCAGGGACATGTGACCCGTGTAGCAGAACGCCAGAAGCTGCTCAAACACCACGGGGCTTTTGATGACCGAGATGGAAAGGCCGCTCATGGTGCTGAGAGCTGAGTGGTCACGAAAGTAGGGTGAACTAGCTGCCAGCACGGCCTTGTGGGCTCGAAATGGCTGGCCCTGAATGTGAACAATTATGTCACACAGCTTCCCTTGCAGCCGCAGCTCATTGAGCTGGGTCAGAACAGTGTTACTGAACTCCGGCACATCGAACTCGATGTAGCTGCCGTCGTCCATTTCTTGGATATGTTTCTCCAGTTTGTCGGCTGCCTGATGGGAAAAGGAGAAGAAGAAAAAAAAGAAGAGGGAACCATTAGGTTTGGAAACATTGCATTTGCAATGCAGCAATTTTACATTTTCACAGACAGAGAAAAACCTTTGTACTCTATACGTAAGACAAATGAGACGGGAGGCTGATGAAAGCTGGAGTGTGGAACTTGTGTCTACCCCGTCTGGCACGGTTGACGTTCTTAAGGAAAGCAGTGGGCTTCATAGTAACGCCACGCCGCTGTGGTCTCTCCCCCTTCCTGCCTGTCAAGGTATTGGGTAATGCAGGTAGACTGACATGGCGTGTAACCAATCAGAGAGCCAGAATAAGGAGCTATGCTGTGTAGAACTGCAAGTTGAGTGAGCATGGTTGGCTGGCGGCACTTTGTGTACTGCTAACGTAAAGAAGTTGTTCTAGAGTTAATAAACTACTCTTTCGGAGTACAAAAAAAGCTGTATCTGCATTCTTCCGGTGCCCCAGCGTGGGAATGTCGCCACAGACACCAAAACTCTGGTATATTAAATACAGAGAGTTTTCCCTGGCGGCGATAGGCATTTGATACAGCCTTACTACTTGACAAATTCTATGTCAAAAGAAACAACACTAAATGCATTGCAGCAAACACAGCATTTTCTAGGGTTAACTCAGGTTTAATATATTTTGTTGCTTTTGTTTGTTTGTTTAATCTTTTGATACAGAGCTAGGTGATATAATATATGCTGTAAGTCAATATACATTTCTAAACCTTCAAAATCATCTAAGAAATCTTGCCACAGTATTTAAAAAATATTTCATAACCAAATTTAAAAGATTCTTATAATATTCTTTTATTGTCCTTATAAACATAAAGGTTTGTTAATGCATGTGTATGAAAAAAAGAGAGAAGAATATTGATAACCGTATCAGATTTTCCTATATACTGGCCTCAATAATCCCGTACCGTAGAGCCTCTATTGTTCAGGAGGACAGGGAAAACAATACAGATACAATTTATTTAATTTTTAATCCACAGGCTACCTGATCATGGTGATGTAGCCTACATAGTATACATGGGCCTACAGTATACGTGAGAAAAGAGAGTCTACTGAATGGAATGTGGATCTGAAATAAGATCCAGCAGCAGTTTGCCAATGGAATGACTATCAACAGTGGCCTCAAAGTATTGAGATGGAACATACTAACGTGACCATTTCACGGTGTCTCAATCCCAAAGATTGAAGAAAAACAAAAGACACTTGCGAAGCCACACTGGTAAACCCAAACTCATTTTGTTGTGTGTAATGGCCCCAACATACATTTAAAACCATTTGGCAGCCAATTTTGTTTTCCCGAGCAACATATAGAAAGTGTAACAGGAGGGCTGTTTTCTAGGAGCGGCACCACATTAACTGAAAGTGAAAGTAAGTAAATTAAGAATTTGAAAATTTCGCTCTGCATGTTTCAGTCTTCATTTATTGCATTTTTTTTATTATTA
The DNA here is from genome assembly GCF_004354835.1 of Perca flavescens. NCBI lineage: Eukaryota > Metazoa > Chordata > Actinopteri > Perciformes > Percidae > Perca > Perca flavescens. The sequence continues at coordinate 12,201,371 of NC_041335.1, forward strand.
TTCATCCATAGCCATTATGGCTAAACAGGAAATTAAGTGGAAAGTAGGCAAGATGAAAAGATTGCAACTGACACCCACGATCCCGATCAACCTCTAAACTTTCTCAAGTCCTGACAGCACGTCTGACTCTCCAAAGCCGATCGCATTTTTCTCTCCGAGAGGATCTGCTTGTCCAGCGAGCGTTTTTAAAAAGTCTGCAAAACCCCTTCAGAGATGCTGGAGAGAATCGAGTGAGTCTTCAGACTTAACCGGAGCCATGAAAGTCTTCTGTGTTTTGAAGTTATTTTGTTTAATAATTTACACTATCTGGAAGCAAGCCATAAAAAGGTATATGGTGTGCATTTGTCAGAGAAGGAAGAAAACCTGGTTCTGCTTGAAAGGTGAGCATACACTTAGGGCTGGGCGATATGGACCAAAAGTCATATCCCGATATATTTTGGCTGAATATCGATATACGATATATATCCCGATATTTTTTCCGCAAAGTGAGAGAAAATGTTCAGTCAAAGCCAAAATCAAATATGACATGTCACATGTAGTTTCATAGAAACAGTTGCAAAATCAAATAAATAATAAACCGGTTTCTTCACCTGGTTCATGATTAAATGCTCAGCTGTTCAAATAACAATAAAATGTAAACCTAAATACTGTATAACAGGAGTACCTTTTTTGAAATCAAAGCTCCATATTTGTGATTCGTTCCAAAGGTCAATTAAGCTTTTGATATTAATATAATCTACTTTGTTCAAAATGTAATGCCTCATGCCTGTAAGCCTAGGTTTATAGTCCCATTCTTCCACTTGATACTGCTTCCACTTAAGTAAACTAAAAGATGAACTATCGACTACAAAACAAAGAAACTAATTAATGTGTTAATACAAAGAATATTTATTATGATCGGTTCACAGATCTGAGTCCAAACGGAAACTTCACCCTTCTGAACTAAGAGTTTCTGCTTCAAGGTGAAGTTTAAAACAGACTGAAATGTCCAGGCTCATTCCTCCACTATTTATTTCTGTATGTATTTATGCGTTACATGTCATTTTAACGGGCACTGAGCTCCAGATCCTGCAGCCGCAGACGGTCTCTGCTGCCCGCTGTAGCTTCTCTCCGTCCGCCTGCCGCCGGCAAACTTAGTGGAACTTTCCGCCGATATCGACATACAGGTCGTCCTGGACTACGTGTAAGATCCTACCGATCACCACTCTGTCTTTGGCTGGTCCGATTTGGATCAGCGGGGACCGGGCGCAGCAGGGAGGCAAAGCTGTGTTTTTCCGGGGAAGAGACGCTGCGGCGGCCACGGAGCTCTCCGCCTCCCGCTGCCGCCCGGAGCTCAGATTGCTGGTCAAGGCGGCATACATAATCATAAAACACATTGTCACCTGTTAAATGTTATTCATTGCTGTTTGTTCTTTTCATTTCCTCTATCGAACATAATTAAGCAGTACAAAAGTCCGGCATCTTTAGCGTTGATCTGAATGCTTCGGACCCCTGTTCCAAGATGGCGGCGGTTTTGACGTATGTTTAGAACCTCAAGGCGACATCTGTGTATATATCTATGGGAGCAAGGATCACATTTGAACTATATCGATATATGCGATATGGTCTAATTCCATATCTCATTTAAAAATATATCGATATATTTTTTATATCGATATATCGCCCAGCCCTACATACACTAAGCTCTCTTAAAAAGTATCTTACAAAGCCTTTCTTCAAGGCTTCTTTGATTTACTAGATTTAATGTGGGTCAGTAATGATCATTTTTGTGACTGTTTTGTGGACATTGCTTTTTGGTCTTCTCATTCAAACAGCACAACTGACAACTGCCTCTCCCTGCATAAAGATCCTTCAAAGCACACTAGCCATAACATTAAATCTTTGTCTAAAACACATTTTGGCAAAATGATAGATCAGATCCCCCTCCCACCCACCCACCCACCCACCCACCCATGAAAGGCATTGCCGCACAGCACAAGTAGGAGCACACTACCCTTACAGAATAATATACTGACTGGAGCTGGTTCATGAATATTAATAGATATAGGCCCTGCCTTCTCAGCAGAACGAGTTAAACCACACTATGGAAAGCAGCGACTGTGTAATCCAGTTCTACCCTACCCACTGTGTAATTCTATGTTCGTATGAGCAAGTACTTCCGTGTTGCAAAACCTTAATGTGTCAGTTCTCCAGCTTAACCCTCCTCTCCCCCCACTCCATCTGCCCCTCTCCCATCTCTCCCTCTGCACCTCCTCCTCCCTCCCTGCCCCTTGCTGGCAATTCAGCATGATCTTCTCCGCATTGAGTCCCCACCAGCACTTTGGGAAAGTAAACACTTTCTCCAGTTGCCAAAGCTCATCAAGACACCTGTCCAACAAACCATATGCTCTCGTCCTGGCACAGCGGAGGGAAAGATGTAGCAAAACTACAGAACAAGCAACAGAGAACTGTAAGAAGGTGTACTGTATATTATCTTCACTCCCCCATTCCACCAGCCTTCAATTACAGCGTGTTCATACACTAAAACATACCAGTAATGGCTGCCAACAGCATGCATACTGAATGGAGCCAAGTTGAAGGGCAGCCAAAGAATGTATGCTCAGTAGTTGAGATGCACATGCTGGGTGAGGATCACACGCTCGGCTCATGTGGGAAAAACTGAAAATGTTTAAACTCAGCTCAAAAAGTCCATCTGCGGCTCAAGTTGCATGCGTGGTAATAAACCTTTTTGACACAGCTGCTTCATGTAGGTAGGCATAAAGGATGCTGAGTACATTGTGATAGTTTGGAAGAAAAATCTAAGTCAGCAAGCAAGCAGTGTATGCTTTCTTCAACATCAGCAGCATTTCACCTACTTTGAAAAACAGTTTGTGGGGCAGGCCAGAGCCAGAACAGAATTGCTTAACAAGCAAAGGTTGGGAGAGCAATTTCAAACAGATAGACCTAGTAAAAAAACAAGATAAAAAATATACTATATTATGATACATTGAAGGGAAGGTATAGTGTGAGGAACTTTGCTGGTGTGCGAATAATGTGCATTGTGAGAATTCTAAGTCATAGTGGAAGCTCAGTATGCAGCGCTAAATAATGTATGTTTAGCCTTTGGGTGTGTTCTCTTATTTCATTTGAGTAGGCTAAATAACTGGAAAACAAGAACATGCTCATTTTCATTTCAGCCTACTCACCTTAGCCAATCTGCTTATCAATACAAGTGGAAGACTTAAAAGACCTTAGCCTCTCCACGTCATCACTACACTTTTTAACATTCTCACTTCTCTTCAACTTCTTCTGTCTTCAACACTGAAGACAGATAACAGAACTGACAGTACTGTACAGTGCAGTGAAGTAAATTTGCCATGATCACACAATCAAGTTCCTCTTGGTGGCACGGTGTCGCTCAAGGCCTAGAGACGGCAACGAGGATATTGAGTAGGTATGTTTAGGAATTTGACAGAAAAAAAAAAAAAAAAAAAAGACAACAGCAAGGCATCCACAAGAACAGACGTGATAACATCATGCTAGACTGCCTTTTCACCTATAGCCACTCTACAGTGATTTCCCTGTCGCAATTACAGATGGCAGTGATACATTTGACGCAATGCCCAAAACAGGTTTTATTACCGCCAAATGGTCAGGTTTTGCTAATGGTAGGAAATAAGTCAAGCAAGGGAGCAACTGTTTGCTGCTGACATGCAGGAAAAACCCTGCATATGTCTGTCTGCAAATGTCAGTTTTACTGTATACTTCAGGTAAGTTTCCTACATTTCCAAAAATGTATATAGCATGAAAAATACTGTAAATCACACTGCTAGAGTAAATGTACTTGTGACTACTTTGGCTCACATCATGAGACAATTCTCAATTTTCCAGATACCAGGATAGACAAGACCACAGAGTGCTGTTTTCACCACACACTACTGTATACCTTGTGTTGCACAATCAATCATTCATTTCAGATGGCGTGTCAAACCAATCAAGTTTTACTGCTTATTCCTAACAGAAACGTGACTATAAAAAAAAAAAAAAGGGTCGACTGGGTGCTAAGCCATAATGGTTGCTCATGCAAAAGTCGTAATTGGTTTGGCTCCACTGTGTTCTGACATGCCTTATGGTAAAAAAATATTTAGACTAGTTTCAGATGCAATTGTCCTGGAATATTTCAAGATGTTGGTTTCAAACTAGATTGTTGAATTTCAGAGCAAATGAATGTCACATAAATAGTCATATCTAGTCCTTGGTGACATAGGTGAACCCATGTGTACAGAATAACCTGCCATGTCCCTGCACTTTTTTCTTTCCTGCCATAACATCACGTACAGTCATTTACCGGTAAATTACATTCATTGTGACCTGGGAGTGAACGTTAATGTTACAGGTTAGTTTATGACACGCTGAATACGAAACAGTTACGGGCCTGATGCCACGCCATTAGCGTAGTGGATTTAAAATAAGCAGTTTTTTTTTATTGCAAGACTTTGCTACACATTGATCAGTACGTTAACTTAATCATTAATCATCGCATTTACCCGTGTTAGCTTCATCGTGCATAGACACTGAGGGACATTAGCATGTAACGTTACTGTTGATCCTATCTAACAAGCATACTGTGCTGATACATTGGGGAGCAGATGTGCGGTGTCTCAAACTTTGTTGCAAAGCATTCTTTTAGTAGTTAACTTAGTAAGATAGCTATTCATGTGTGTGTGTGTGTGTGTGTGTGGGTGGGGGGTGTCTATACTACCTAGCGGAGTAGCTAAAGGATGGCGTTAGCTTGGCCGTCACATCCTACTACTTTTGTTTGTGTCTCCACCATTTCTCATTTATACGTTAACTTGTAGTTAACGTTAGATTGACGTTATTAAAAGAAATAGCATCGGCTAACAGGGCCGAACCATCCAACTACAAAGCAGCACACAAGCTAACTTACACCGCGTTAGCTATATTAGCTAGCCTAAAATCGAGCAATTATTTCAGAAAAGAAAGCCTAGTTGACTCTCACACAGACTTCACATTTCCACGCATGGTGGGTTGTTTTACGGGTTGGGCTCGCTTTTTCTGATTATAAAAAAGCTTGACAGTGTATGGTTTAGTAACGTTAGCTAGCTAGGTAGCGATAAGTTGCAACGTCGAACGCGGGTACAAACTGTCGGCGGCTGTCATGAACTAGCCAGCTAGCTGCTATGCTAGTTAGCTTATGCTACCAATTAGCTGGCAACCGTCTGCCAGTGCTAAGTAGCAGCTAACTAGCATTTGGTTGCTAGCGTACGGTCGCAGGCAATTATTTCGCCATTACTTTTACTGTCAGAGCAAAGACGCACCGACATTGCAATTGCATTACGGTCACCAGTCCGAGCCAAAGTTGAAGTCCATAACACTCACCGTCTTGCAGATTAGCATTAAACGTTGTCCATTCCACTCAGTAGTTCGCTAACACTACAGCCAGGCCTCCCCCCCTCTCCAGTCCAGATGTGTCAGACAGTTGCTGCTGCAATTTTTGCATCAACAGGAAGTGTTCTTTTGGCTCTTTGCATTCATTCTATCAGTGTGTTTTGCAGCAGCAGCCCCTCCCTTGCTCATGTCAGTGTTATGTACTAAGACATCATGTTCTTAATATACGACGTGGACACGCGCAAAAATAAATATGAAGTAGCCTACAGTCGTTCTTCAAATAGTTTGTAAAAGATAACGTGGCTAACGTATACTCATACTCTTATCTAGTGACTACACCCATGCCATTATAGGTCAGTTTCATCTGCTTCCACTTTACAACACTGACTGTGGGAGGGGACAGTACATTTAAGTGTATTTAGTGCATTTGTTCTCCTGATTTGTAAATGTTGTATTTATTTTATCACTTTTCTTTTTCATTTTAATCTGAGCTTCATTAAAATCTAAGGTGACATCGGGATACCTTTCCAGCTGTGCACCTGTGCAGCTGTCCCTCCAACCACACACACACACACACACACACACACACACACACACACACACACACACACACACACACACACACACACACACACACACACACACACACACACACACACACACACACACACACACACACACACACACACACGGAGAGGGAGAGAGATTGGCTTTATTATTTTCTAAAAATGTTAAAACATTGGCAACATTTACATGATCTTAATGATAGAAACTGATTTTATTTTTTACTTTGTTTAGCCTATTTCGCCCACAAACTGAGGATATCACCAATTGACAATCAGAACTGTGGTATTGCACCCTTTAAAAACTGCGTTTGAGTTGAGCGAAGTTGTGTCACTATTACAACTGCAGATGCATTGGTTAACGCTACACTCATTAGGGCCTTGATAGTTACATTTTAGTTTAGTTTTTCAGCCATTTGCAGTGTTTCATACAAGTTTTTTTTGGAATGAGTTGCATAATCTGTTTTTTTAACTGAAAATGAATTCATTCAGTTCTGCATAAATACCACCAAGGGGCGCCAGAGACTAAATAAATGATTTAACATCAACTTTGTGTCCCATTCCTCACTTTTATTATAATACACAACTTTCAAAAGATTAACATGGAAAATATGTTATCCAACCAATCAGATTGCATTATACAATAAATTAGATTATAAATCATACAGTGAAGAAAAATATTAACTTGTTTATGTTTTTTTTTTTTGAGTAGGTCTTTGTTGTCCGGTCTTAATAATGTGTGTTAACTAACTTTGTGCCTCACAATTGATTCAAAATTGGCAAATGAGGAACATGTGTTGGAAACACTGCAGGATTTAACAAGGAACTTTGTGGGAAACATAAAAAGTAAATAACTAAACAAAAATATTTCTAATCATCTGCATATAGTTTCCCCCATTAATCCAATACAACTACAAAAACAACTCAATGTAAGTGTAACCTTCATGCAAGATCTTAAGAAAACAGAAATCATTTTAGCTTTTTAACGTTTGGCCATCACCCTATGTAGACAAAGAGATTTGTTTACTGTGGTAATCACTTTTGTGTATACTGTAGAGCTTTGAATATACAGTAATAATCGAGCACTACAAGTATTATTATTAGAATAGAATAGAATAGAATAGCCTGCAAGGACAAGAACGGGCTCAGCGCACAATATAGCACAAAAGCTGGTCTCACCATAAACTGTATTTCATAACTTTCAAATCTTTTATTTACTTTTTTTCATGTCTGTAAATGGCAGATTGTTATTGAATTGTGCACATTGTGAACCTAACCAGAGGTTGAAGTTCACATTTCACTTAATTTTATTATAATAGCTGCTTGCAAACACTGTGTATACTAGGTCTGATCCTGCTGGTAAAAGTCTTGTCTGCTGTCTACTGTTTGGAGCACTAACATGACATGAATGTGTGCAGTGTGTGTTTCGTTTTTTTCTTTATTGAGTGTGAGTGACAGGTTGGCAGCTCAGGTGAATATCTGACCTAATCTGTGTGCAGGTGGGTGATCAACGTAGAGAAAGGAATCGCTTTGTCACTGCACGTGCTTCTTGTTAAACAAGTCACTCCTCTATTCTCGACCGTGATTTGCTTTTTTCCTTCCTTTTCTGGAGATTGATGCACAACTGAAGGTGCAGCCAAAGTATGGTGATTAGAGATGGTTTTGTTGATCCGCAGGAATGATCATGGTATTGATAACATTTCAAACAAACTCATAATCAAAGGGTTTCCTGTTGAAGTTGTAATCTTTTCTGAAATGGGGCTTTGTTCGCTCAGTGTCATTTAGTTGACCAGGAATTATCTGGCGGTAAGCTAATGGGGCTGGTTCTGAGTGGTGCAGCGCCAGGGATCGTATAGGGGCTCCAGGTGGTGTGGCCTGGGGCTCTGATGTGCTGCTCCTTTTTAATCCCAGATGACATTGCAAAATCCCCAAACCCCCTGCCCCTGCATAAGACTGTATAGGAGCAGAGACCAGATGATTTGTCTAAAGAGCACATATCATGTATCAAACTGAGGGAATAAGGAGCTCCACTGTTTGATGTTAAGCCTGAAACCATAGGTTATGCTTAATATGAAAGATAGGTATTTATTCTTTATCTGAAAAGAAAATGTGTGTGGTTCTGGTAACATTCTCTCATAAACAATACTCTTTTTTTTTTTCTTTCAGTTTCTCTGATTATGTTCCATCAATTGCAATTATTATGAAAACAAACATTGTATTTGAGCCTCTTAATATTTGCAATATTTGTTTTGTTGCAATATTAAAAGCCATCAAACAATTCTGCTGCAGTCAACAAACACCACTCTAACCACAGTTTGTTTGGTAAAGTAGCCCAATTTTTAAGCTTAACATGAATAACACATTGTTTGCTATGTGTGCCAAGAGTCCCAGAATACCTTGGCTGTCAGTGCTGGGGAGAACAATGGTCTCCCAGTGCTCCTGTCCAGAAATAGTCTATAGCTCACTGATGGAGAACATATTTCCCAATAGCAGGTGTCTGAGTCAGTCAGTGCCTGATCCTCACCATGACTGTAAATGAAAGAGCCAGCTCGTCCAGGTGCGGGAGCACCTCTTTGGCCCTCTCAGGTTTCTCCTTGATGGAGGAGCTTTTTGTGGAAGAATGAACAAGAGAAATATTGACAATAAAGTATGTATATTACTATTAAACAAATACATCATCCCCTTTAACATATTTAATATTCTACATAAGAGCAATTTGCTCTCTGAGACTACAACACATAAGGTATATGACGGTTTTACTCTTCAGTCCACGCTCTGTATCGGACAAACAGAAAAAACCACCCGCCTCAAAATCCTTTTGTGTTTTTGGAAGTCCACTATTAAAGCAAACGCAGCATAAGCTTAATGAAATATTTATACATCCCAATGATAGTCAGTTTGACATATCTTCATTTCATTTAGAAAATCAGCTGGACTCCAACCGAAGCCATTCAAGACCAAAATCTCAACAGCTAAGAGAGTTTTACCAGTAAGTACAATAATCACTTGCATTGCAAGGATAATGAGCTCTCAGATGTGTCATATATTTGCCGGAGAAATTAAGCCAATTTGTGGAAATGGTGGCCTGGGGTTGAGGGAATACAGAGTGGCTTGTAAAGATGAGTGATATCTGGCACAGCATGAAGAGAATGAGAGGTGTGCTGCCCGGTGCTTAGCTCAAATGAAAGCTCTGATTAGTGGAGCAAAGATCAAAATGACAGAGCGGTGGAGGCTTCAGCTGGGCCTTTGTTATTGATAAGTCTGTCATCTCTGCTGATATTGGAGCAGTAATGGCAGCTGATGATTAGGCCACTCCTGAGCTATTAACTACATTTCTTATCCTTTTACTGGGGCCCAAGAGAGCCTGTTTGAGAGACAAAGGCTTCCTTTATGAAGCTGGCTCCTTAAACGGCATCCACCTGACCTAAAAGGCACAACTGTTACTGTCTTTCTGCCAGGCCAAAGAAGTCAGGGACGAGATACATGTCAGAGGTCGCAGTGTGCCGCTGTTTGAAATGAAGGGGTTCTGAGTGAGTAAGTTGCTGAAAGACGGCGGCAGCAAAATTACAGAAAATTGGCTGTTTTGTCAACATTTCATCAGAAGATTTACAGAAAGCTGACCCCGACCCTTTCTCTCCCCCTCTTTCACAAGGCTAAGTAGATTGAGTGGGTCGGAATTGACTGACAAACAAATCTCTTCTTTATTTCTTTCTCGCTTTCTCTTTACCTCTCTAGAAGTGATATTCAATATGATCTCTTTTTAATGATCCTAAGTGGCTGAAATTACATATCCTCAACACATATTGTTGAGGTCATTTTAGTCTGATTTCAGGGCACACAAAGGGTATAAAAGGTACGCCTCAAAATGTTTTAATTCCCCAACGAAAAGAATAATATGGCTATCATTTTGTATTAGACTCTTATAGCGTAGTGTGTAGATCCAGTAAATTATATTTTTTTAAGATAATTTTTTGGGGCTTTTCCATTTATTTGATAGTGACAGTGGATAAACAGGAAAGGTGGGAAAGAGATTGGGGTATGACACACAGCAAAGGGCCACAGATTTGAACCCCGGGCCGCTGCAAAGGACTCAGCCTACATGGGGCGCACGCTCTTACTGGGTGAGATAGAGGTCGCCCCCCCAGTACATTCATTTTAATATTTAGGCTTAACTGTTAATTTAAATGTACAGTACAACAGTTTGCTAATGAGCACTAGATCAGTAAATCCTAACCAGGGCTGACCTACTTGTACTTCTGCAGGTGCAAGGGAGTACATTTGAAGATTGTGGATAAGCATAACTAATTTGAAAAACAAAAATTACAATTTGATTAAAAAATATACCCGTAGTTGGCTGTAACACCTGATCACTTGAAATACCGTAGATAGCCTGAATCTGTTTCAAACTTTTTATACTATTTCAAACGTATCCTAAGCAGGCTAATGGATAAGTAGCTAGGATAAGTGGTTAAAACAGTTAGCTAAAAGTAATGGATAAATGGTCGAAATAGATAGCCTAAAGTAGGCTAATGATAAGTATGTGGTTAAAACGGTTAGCTAAAAGTAGCCCAATGGATAAGATGTTTAAATACATAGCTAATAGTAGGCTAATAGGTACTTTAAAAAAAGATAACTATAAGTAGCTTAATGGATAAATCTTGAAATAAAGCAGGTTAATACGTGGTTAAAACAGTTGGCTAAAGTAAATGGATACAATTTTTAAATAGATAGCTAAAAGTAGTCAAATACGTGGTTAAAAAAGTTAGCTAAAATTAATAGATACATGTTCAAATAGATAGCTAAGAGTTGGCAAATAAGTGGTTAGTTAGCTAAAATAAATAGGCCTACATAGCCTAAAGGAGGCTATGGATAAGTGGTTAAAACGGTTAGCTATTGGTTAAAATAGATTGCTAATGGGTAAATAGTTGAATAAACTAAACATAATGGATAAATGGTTGAAATTATTAGCTAAAATTAATTAATTAATAGTTAACTAAAAGAAAAGAGATAAATGGTTGAAACATTCAGCTTCTGCATCTCCAATTGGTAGTAGAACAAATGCAGTTCAATTATATAAATACAATACTGTAGCCTTTTTCTAAATTGTATTTATATAATTAATAGTATTAACACACCGTTTAAAAAACAATTCAAATGAACATGTTTGGAACATGACAGCTGGTGTCACTGAGGTACTTGAGAACACTTGACAGGGCTGTGAGAGTACTTCTGACAAAAAAAAAAAAAAGGTTGGGAACCACTGCACTAAATTGCATACAAGCTTGTTTTTTGGGCGCAGCATTTCCATCTTCAGCTCCATGATTTGTCTCTGACCTCAGCGGAGTCCGCTCTCTGCCTTTGGTATGCCCCTACAAAGGCCAACAGGAATCCTAGGCTTGTTGATTTAGCCCCCAGTGGCCGGAGGCAAAGCATCTTTCATTAACGTCTAAAACCTCAGGAATGAGATACTGGCCTCACGATAAGATCTGGTAATGCAGTAACATGGAATTATGGAAGAAGAAAATTGCCATTTTGTATATAAGCACCTGTGATCTCCCATGAAAGCCCCCTGTTACCCGGCTTGGGTCAGTCCCAAGAGAGGACAGGGTCCTGGAACCCAATCCATCATGCAGAGGAGAGATTTTCAGACTGAAGGCCTGGAGCAATGGAAGGTGCTGCTGTCTGTGGAAGGTCAGTTTAGAGTAGCAAGACAGTGATCCTGTGTGCCTGCCGGAGAAAATCATCTCCTACCCACAGGAGAAATCCCCCCCCAGTTTGTAGTTCTGTTTGTGGTCAGCAAATGCGTTAAGGTCAATACAAAGCATTTATGAGGTATTGTCACAGTACTTTATCAGTTTACCAGTAAGTGTGGACAAATCAGAGAGCTGCTGTGAGAATATGGGAGTTCTTGTTTCTTCCGTTGCTATGTGCGCCTTGCCGCTTTTCGAAAAGTGTTTCTTTATCTGAGCCTCTGTGGAGGGAACATGTCAGGAACAATAGAGTTATGTGGCATTCTGACATTTTGAAGAAGTTGGATACCCTTTTTACTCTTACGCCGAGGTCAAATTCAGAGTCCTCCAGAGAGTCTGAAAAGAATGCAGGTGTTCTGCTTGCAGCAAACAGCCTGAAGGAAAAAAAATAAAAAATCTCCCTTCGCTTTTCCAATCCTGTGAAAAGGCACATGGCAATCGCAATGATGAAGTTTCCATTATCTCTGGTTTGCATTGCAATTTTGGCATCTAAGACTTATTGGTCATTGGAAGCTAAGCCAAGGATTTTTTTTTATTTCATCCAAACTGAAGGTCCTATAGGGATTTTACAAAGAAAGCTTTATCTGATTTCCCCAGCATTTCCATAAATACATAAACACAACCATACATTTGAATAGTTTTTTTAATATAAAAAACAAGTCCAAATGGCTGGCAATGCATGTTCATGGTAAAACAGATCAATTGGAAAGAAGAGTCTGGAAGGAAAAGACGAGAAAAGTCTTATTGTGGCAGAACGGATGTGTTTTTGTCTCCTCTGGATAGTTTCTTCATCACCTCTTTAAATTTTTAAAGCATTTGGCACACAGCCTGTGGCAGGTTCTCTTGAGGAGGCAGCAAAGCGATGAGGGTCAATGGTGCCATAAATCTTAGACCGTCCACTTTGGAATCAGATGTGGACACTTGAGATATGCATATTTAATAGAATGTTCATGTCTGTGTGACTTGAATGTCCAAGTAAAATGCCTTTTATAAAAGCAACTAGATACTAACAAGTGAGAACAAGGCTGTTTTTTTCCGTTTTATCTTATGTGTATGATGCAGAATGAATAACATGCATGAAACGCCACATAAGTCCTGCCTTTGGGTTTAGAAGGGCCTGGGGGGGGAGAGAGAGAGCTGGCAGCCATGTTGTTGCACCTCATTCCAGAGCAATGCAATAAGTGACATAACTTTAGCTTTAACATAAGAATGAGTTTTGCACTTAGAGACAAGCTTTCTCCCTTCAACCTCTATCACCCTTTACTAGATCACAGCATATAGGTTTAAAGCTTTAGTGCGTTAGTCCGTTATATTCCAGCCATTACCAAATTAGTTGATACAAAGCTTATTTAGACTATCAGCTCTACAAAACTCTGTATTTCTCAGCATGGCTATGTTCAGAAAATTCTGTCGTCCGGCGATCTTTGCGTGCAGAAAATCATGGGAAGATAATTACCTCTTCTGAAGAGCCTATGTTTTTTTAATCCTCCGTGTCCTCCTTGGCTACTAACAAATGTGTGGAGGAGGGGTGGGGGTGGTGCGCGATCACGGAAGGCTTGTATCATGTGGACGCGCCGACAGTTTTGTTGTCATTACTTAGAATTCCTCATGGGGGCGACAGAAACTATGCACTGTAGCTATTAAGTTCTTTGCCCTCATGAGTTAAGCTTTATTGAATACACATAAAAGCCATTTTTAAGCAATATATTGGGGCCAAAACACAGCAGGTGTTTAGTTCTTTATAAACAAGTAAAAAGCCTACTGACTTTGTCTTCAGACAAAAACCTGCTTTGATTTCTTTCCCCCAAACCAGCATGTGCTTTTATCATCCGCAACATATGAAGGACTCTATCATGTGGGCTTTATTTCATGACAACCATACAAAGTAACTTGATCCTATATGGTTCAGACGTATGGTGCAAGAACATATAGCCCAACTGTCTAGTTGTTGATGGAATAAAACAACCTTTCTCTGTACCAGATCCTAAAACTGAACTGCAGTTAAGTCAAAAGTAAAAAAAAAACATATAGAATGTAAATAGTTTCTGGCAACAGAGAGGGGTATAAGTTCAAGACAATATTTGGAGGCTCATTGACAGTAATTCAATTAGACAGGAATCCTCACCCGTTCTGTGGGTCAAAGTTATCCATGTTAATCAGTAGAGACCGGAGACATATAAGCTGCTGGTTTCCTGCTGGGGTTCCTCTGTCTGACTGTGCACTGTGAACAGGCTATGCATTTAATATTCAAACAATCTCATTATTAAAGATGCATGTCATTAGGAGATTTCTTTGTTGAACCTATAACGTATCAAATAATATTGAAGTTACTTGGCTAAAATAACGCTATTATTAGGGACTGAATGAAAAAAGGAACAGTTGAGTTCATGTTGAATCATTAACTAAAGGCTCTTTTCATGTTAAAAAATTAATGAGGGTCATGGTATTGCAAAAAAAAAAGCTTAAATGCAGGACATTTTTCCTAATTTAATTTGATTATTGTCTATATAAAAAATGTGGATTGCATGGAAGAACATGGACGTTCTCTTGTAATTAACTGATTATATTTGTTGATAATCAATAAAAAAACAATAATCTGAAGAGCAAAATGCAAGATTTTTTCAAGTCTGTCTTAAAACAATATTCACATGGATTCTTATGGACATTGAAACAGTTATTGGTTGCTGTAATCATCCATCCTGCCTACACTGGCTTTGAAAAAATTCCAACACAAAACACGGACTGGATTTCATCGCTTATACTGGAATCGCATAAGGAAGAGGTCTTTTCACAGCTAGTATGGAAAGGGACCATTACAACCACCAAAAACTTTTCAAATTTTCACCTTGATACAGGAGCGATTCTAGGATCCGACCTTTAGGGGGGCTCAGCCCCTAATGAGAATGTGATACAAATACAGTGCCTTGCAAAAGTGTTAACCCCCCTCCCACTGCTAAATCAGTAATTTCATTAGCTACTGAACAGCGAACGCTTTTTGACGCTATTAACACTGTGATGGAATTAAGCCTGACACCGTATAAGTCACACAATGACACAATGTTCTAACATTCAGCAATTTTAGTTGCTTACGTTTCAATTTAGGTTCTAATCTGTGCCATGAAATAACCAACGTCTTCTCCGGGGACTACCAACGGTAAACTTTACAAGCGCACTCCTGCTCTCCCTCTGAGAGATCAGATAGAGTGAGGCTCAGCCAAAGGCAGGAGTCTGGCACAACCACCTCCGATTGGCCAACACTGCGTTTCTGTTAACCCTTTCCTTGACTGGGTTACAGGTGCACGGCATCGGCGACAGACACACAGGATATTAAACCTGTTTCAAGCCCTTTGAACCTGTAATTGTTTGTCCTCCGTCACTAACAGACAAGTTCGCAACTCTAACTTGAAGCACTAAAATTGATAAAAACATTTTTTTTTAACAATTATAATTTTTAGGGGGGCTGAGATGAAATTTAGGGGGTCTGAAATTGGCCATTCCTGGATAAGTGAATATTGTTTTAAGATTGAAAAAATATAAACCTTCGCTTTAAGTAAACTCGTTTTATATTATATGAATATAATATTTATGTAATAATAATATTAATAATACATTTTATTTATGGGCGCCTTTCTCGAGTATGCCAGTTTGAAGAGATTTGAAAGGTTTTTAGACGGGATTTGAATGTGGGGAGAAAGTCAGTGTCGCGGCATATGCTATGTAATTAATTGATAGATTAACAGATTATTAGCCATGGGATTTCACCACATTCAACAATCAATTACTCATTGTAACTGTATTATTTTCTCCTGCAATTGTTTTCTTGTGACAATCTCAGCTTGTAATGATAGCATTTCTTTTGATAAAAGCAGTGAGCAACATTGACAAGGTTATTATATCTCATTCACACCTAACATTGTTGTTTGTGTTGTTTGTATCCAGTTTAATGCCACATTTAAATGAGGAGGCTCCTTTTGATTCCATCGGCTCGGTCGCAGATTTCCTCTAATTGCCCGTGTAACACAACCTTCTTTTCACAGTGTGAAAGCAAACTTTCCTACCAAGCCTAAGTGGGTGGCTTGATAGCATTTCACGTTCATTGTAAGCAATCTTAAAGGCTGCCGCTCCTCCTCTGTGTCTCAGAAAGTGCCAAGTGTATTATCTGAATACTTTAAGAGAGAAAGTGACACAGTGAATACAGAGCTAGTGTTTCAAATGGCATTCTGAACAGTCCAGTTTGGTACCAGGGTAAACTGTAACCCTCAGAGTGCCAGTTTAAGAATGCGTCTGGACACTTTGCACGCTGGGAGATGTCTGCAGAGAGTAATTACTTCAACCAGGATGCTCTCAGCATGCCTCCAAGCAAATGGTCTATTGTCTGGAAAAAAATAAAGAACTATATATCAGTTACTAAGGCAACTTAGTTTGGAAATGGAGGGGAATATTGGTAGTTTGATGTGTGCATTAACCCAATAACTGATTGAAGTAACTTGCATGAAGATCTCAGTTACTCCAACAATTAGTTCTACCTGTCTTCTATCTGCAGCCTCCCTGCTCCAAGAACAGGTGGATGCTGTCAAAAAATCGAAAAAGAGCAAACACAAACACACACACACACACACACACACACACACACACACACACACACACACACACACACACACACACACACACACACACACACACACACACACACACAGGACAAGAGCCAGAGCTGTCATCCTGACTTTCAGATGAAGTGGGGGATTAGGATGGAGGTGAAAGCATGCTGAGGACCATGGTGACAGCAGATGAAGGGAGATAGAGCAAACTCTTGTGGAATTCACAAGCATTCATAGGCAGATTTGGAGGGGGGGGTTTCAGGGTTACTACGAGAGAGCCGGAGCATTTTGGTAATGCAAATTTCATCACATAATGTCAATAGGAATGATTGAGTCAGTTTTGCTGCGGAGAAAATTACATTTCTGAAAAGATCTGAAAGGTTAAATATGCTTTTCAGATGACAACGTTCTCCAGGGAGCATAACAGATTGTTGACAATCTCTCTCTGTTTTGAACTTTTATGAAATGTACCGCGTGTACCTGTGTGTGCGTGCGTGCATGCATGCATGTGTGTGCGTGTGTGTGTGTGTGTGTGTGTGTGAGACCAGAAACTAGGAACACCACCAGTCACCACCACTGACAACGCTGATATTAATACCAAAAGTGATGTCTTACAAATTACAGCTTGTGCTCAGGATATTCTTGTGTGTAGTATGCATGTGTGTGTGTGTGTGTGTGTGTGTAGGTGTGTGTCTCATATGTCTTTTCTGGTGTTATGGCTGTGCAGGAATGCGCTTCTCAGTGTGTTTCTTCTGCTGCCGGGTCTGACTGTGGTGGTCCCGCGGCACCAGCCATCCGTCCTTCCACAGACACGCTGACTCGGCCAGCCTGGGCTCAGGTATCTCCACTAACCTCCCCTTTGTCCTGCTTTAAAATAGGCTCTTTTGTCTGCTGTTTTCTGCAGGTCATTGTGAGGAGCGCTTCTTAGTGTCAGCTTTAATTCACACTGTAACCCTAGCCGTGATGCCTCCCAACTATCCACGCTGCCTGCCTGGCATTCAGCGGCTCCTTGGAGAGCTGAGACTGCACCCCCCCCCCCAATAACTGCACCCAAGGGACGACTTGCAAACTTTGTTGCTTAAATATTTAAAAGCCCTTTAATTGACATCCGTCAGACCTCACCCAGAGCTCCGACCTGAATGCTGCTCTGTGAACATAAAAGAAAAATGCTGGTGCTGTTTTTTTTCTTCAAGTCATTGTCTCCCAGCGCTGCAGAGATTAGATTATAGAGTACTCCATTTTTGTCTCTCCAAGATCACAGATCGAATATCCAAAGCCACAGTTCATCGCTGCAAATTGACCGGTGTCTGCTTTGTTGCTGGGCTTCTTTCTTCTTTTGAGTTTTAAAATCGTAACACAAAAAAGTGCTTCTTTTCATTGGAAACAGGTCGTTTTTATACCTTTAAATGACACTAACTGCAGCTAAACAGCTTGCGTTGACTGTGTTTTTATAACCTCTGACCTTAGAGTGAACTGACGTCAAAAAATTGTTTCAATTAAAGGAACCTCAGTGCAAATTACAACAACAAAACCATGTGATGAAAATTGCGCAGTGGATAATGTGAAATAGAGTTGCACCGAAGGAAACACACCAACAAAAAGTCAACAACGGTGGTATTTTTCTCTTTGGAGCTTAACCTAAGGTCTCAGCTGGGGAGATACAGCCTCCGGGCTCTGTCTGCCTGTCTACCCTTGGAGAGGAGAAGAAAACAACAGGAGAAAAGAGAAAAGAGGCTCATGTTAAAACAGCAAACATCATAATCTGATATCGACACTCAGCTGGGGTTCGCTTTACTTCTGCAGTCTCTGTTTATCTCTCCTGGGAGGGTGCAATCTATAAGGGCTTCCTCAAACTAGCTCCATGGCTAAAAATAAATCCAACATACAGCTGGTGTCAGAAGTTTAAAGAGTGATCTGGTGAAAATATAGACATTATTTGTGTTTCTGTTTGGTCTTTAAGTGTGCAACTAATTTCTTAGCATTTTGTAAAAATGAAACTACATATTTGTGAATCTTTTTTTTATATTTGCTTTAGTAGGAACCAATGGAATTAGGACCAAGAGCCACAGACAGGGTCCATCAGTCCGAAAGGATAACTCTGGCTACATTTTTGTTATTGTCAACAAATCCCACAAAAAGACCACAACCAACAATGTCTCCCATTAGTTTCTGAATTCGCAAACCCTGTCTGTTGCTCTCAGTCCTAATTCCATTGGATCCTTTTTAAATATTTAAAAAAATGAGTCAAGTGGCTGGGTTGGCTCAGTGGGTAGAGCAGGCGCACATATACTGAGAGGCTTATGCCTCGATGCAGACGGCCAGGGTTCGAGTCTGACCTGAGACGATTTCCTGCATGTCTCTCGTCCCTTTCTCACCAAGCTGTCCTGTCAATTAAAGGTGGAAAAGCCCCAAAAATAATCTTTAAAAGCGATTCACAACTATGTAGTTTAATTTCCACAAAATGCTTGGTAATCTCATAAAACAGCTGGGCACTGTAGTTTTTTTTTAGCAAATGTAACTCAAACAGTAGGAAATAGTGCATTTGTCAGTCAGTCACCCAGTGCAGCGGTGTGGCTGATTGATATGTTTATAATAGTGTTTGGACAACAATGGAGTGATATGGCACAGATGTATGCGCTATGTCACCATAGCCTACTTATACTTCAAATACCAAACAACAAGTCTGGCTAGCTTTGTGCTACGTTTACACGTGGCTGGCTATTTTCATAAACGGACATTTCAACCTCTCCGTTTTAAAAAGTAACATAGTGCACACCTGTCAGTTTTCAGAAAAGTGTTTGTTTACATGTACCCGTGTATATATTCCGTTAATGCCGTCAAGAGCATGTCAAACCTGTAGGTGGCAGCGTAACAAGAAGCTCAAGCCCACGTTAGCCAATCAGAATCTCGAAAATAGCAACAACAGCAACGTATCACTTCCTCTTTCTCTCTCTCGGCTTTCTAAACCTCCGTTTGTCTCAGTTTACATGCAAACGTGCAAACAAAGATCTCAAAAATCTCCACTCTGGCCGGAGTTTTAAAAAAAAATCTTTTTCAGAGGCAAATTTTCCGTTTGCGTGTAAACGAAGGGCACAAACGAAGGGAAATGTCTCCGTTTTCAAAATAACCATGTACGTGTAAACAGGGCCTTGACTTAGGACCTGTAGATAGTTAATTAACTGGTTGACTGTGAATCTTCGCCGACATACAAATTAGACGTTAATTTTTTTGGACTAAATATGGTTTACATAAAATATACAATAGCTACCGAGTCATGACAGTTTATGCTGATTTTAAATCTGCACCCTAAAACTGAGGGGAAAAAAACAGCGTAAAAACACTGCTGTGATCAAGATTGGAGATTTAGATGTAAATCAGATCCCAACACGTAACCACGGCAAGGTAGAGTTCCCCTCTGACAAGCGACAGCAGAGTCTTTCAGATGGGATTGTTGTCTTGAGGAATGGAGTGGAGGTTTGTGGGAGCCCGTCTCGGCCCAGTTCCCCTGCTCAGCTCACATTCTCCGGGTGAACCCGTGTCCTGGGGCCAGTTGGGCGGCACAGTCTCATGTCTCAAGTCCTCACAGTTCACTGGGCCCTTTAAAGTGAGCACACCCACCAGGGGCCCTCAGGACCACAAAAACTACAAACACTGGGCTGTCCAGGCTCCTATCTGAGACACACAGATGCACACTTGCATGCACCCACGCACAGGCACACACACACACACACACACACACACACACACCAACTGTTAACAGCCCATTTATCTTTGATACAATGAAGAGACAATAGCAAAGACAAAGATATTATCTGCATCGGTTGTTAGCAGCACAGGTTTGTAATTTCGCCCCTGAAAGTCGAAGTCAATTCTGGGCAATATTCATCGTCTCTTTTTCTATGTGATTTCTTTTTTCTTTTTTTTTAGAGAAGAGATCCAGAGATGGTTATGGGAGGGAAATGTCAGAGAGGGGATCAGTTTACAGACACGGCACACTCCGGTGAACATACGCACCGAGATCAAAGCGACCCCTTTGCCTACCGCAGTGCATCCCCAACAGATCTGACAAAGTGCCCCCATTGTGTGACCCTGACCCATTACTGATAATGGATCGCCTCCAGAACCGCCCCCTCGGAGGCCGAACTGGTCCTGCACACGAAAGCTTCAGGCTGCGCTCAGAGGAGAGCTGCGGCACGTTGATGAACACACATGATATGACATGTCAACTTTCATGCAAGTATGCCTCAAACAGACCCGAAGCAAAGCAAAGTTTTTCCTTTTCACTTCCGTGTCTCCCCTGTTTGATCTCCACGTGTGTGAATTACGGTCTTCCCATCAGGATTAATTCTGATCACTCTTTTTGCTACAACTTTGCATTTATTATAACACGAGAGTATGTAGCACTTCAAAGACCAAGAACAATTGCCAAGTTTTGGCGAGTTCCTCGCAGTTGTTTGATATTTCTGCTGAAGCAGCAATGCACAGGATTTGGTTTCCATACGAGCTATTTCTTTCACTTGCAAGGAAAAGCTCCACACATCTGTGAACGCTCAGCGCTTTTAAAAAATCTGCTTTATTTCATTTAGTAAGTCAGCGGAGCCTCGGATGATTTCTAAGCCCAATGTGCTCTCTGTCACTGTGTGTCATTATGTCGTTTGTTACCTAACTAGTCCCGCTTGAAAAAAAATGTTGCACCTGGATAAACCATGACATTGTGACAAATGAAACCGCTTGATTACATAAGATTACATTGCTGTCAGTGTGGTCTGGGTTAAAGTGTTAAATATTTAGGTGGTGTGTTTGGGTGTTGCTTGTGTTCTGACTGCAGAAATATGCACACACCTATGCCATCCACACATATAAAACATTCACACACACACACGCACACACACAGTGTGCACTTCTACTCTGCCACGTCCATAGCCTCAGGCATGTACTCAGTCCCTCCCTCTCTCCCGCCCTCCCTCATAATTACTTTGGTGATCAAGGTTAGAGCAGTAGTAAAGCGCACTAACCCTTTAACCTTCCGTGAACTCCCCCATTAGTCCACCTTGGAAGCTGATGCACGGTGTCAAACACTGTCGCCCACAACAAGACGATGAATTAGTCCTGGCATGAATCTAAGAGACGGGTCTAAAGGGCTGCCGGTGCCTCCACGTGAATCAGACTCTGGGGCAGAGACAGCGGGAGCGTTAGGGGGTCAAAAATGCTGCGTTATCAAACAATCCCCCCACTCCCACCCCCCCATTCTCCTCTGACCCCCTGCCTGGGCTTACAGAAACAGGACAGACTCCCACTACGCACCCTGCCATTCTGCCAGCCCCCAGGGCTCCTCCAGACAGCTCAGGAATTCAGGATAGGGATCCAACAAGGTCTACAGCTGGGAGGAGAATTTCTACCATCCTCCGTTTTGCCCTCTTATTGTCTGGCACTGGCATCCCAGCGTTGCCTGTCTGGCTCCGTTGTCCTCCCGGCTCAGTGTTTTGATATTGTTTTTTTTTTTGCTCAAGGGCAACGGTCATGTGGGGCTGTGACATCTGAGTTTGACGGGAAATGAATCGCAAACAGTGATCATAATAAAGGTGCAAATTGAAAACTGCAGTTGACTGACAGAAAAAAAAACAAAAAAACAGAGGGGATGAAGGGAGCCTTTGTTATTAGCACATGTTATTGTGTACATGTTATTATTACATGCAAAATAAAAGGCGTCACCCTCACTGTTATTGAAAATCATCCTTACAATGAACACATTATTAGTCTTTATAATGTGTGGTACAACAGCCACCTTGACACCATTGTCCAAAATTAAAGTGCTAACTTTGCCTGTCCAGAACTTCACTGGAGGCAGATGGGAAGGCTAAATGATCAGTCCAGGGGGCTGCCATCTTTTTAACACCCTGATCCAGCTTTATTGACTGCAGTACACACACTATTTTCCAGGGGGCACTATTGAGCTAAGAGAGAGACAGAGAGAGACACACTGTGACTGTTGAGACAGAGAGAAACACTTCAGCTGTGTGTGGAGGCTGAACACATGGAAGGTGAAAGGCAAATAATCAAACCCTCATTGATAATTCTCAGCTTGGATATATTTTTAAAACATGTATGCAGTTTCAGCAGCTGAAATAAGTGTCAAAGTTCACTTGGTCACTGGATAGCCACCATCATTTGACTGAAATAACTTTGGCGAAAGTGAAACCTGGCTTTCTTTCATACAGCACCCTCAGTTTGTTAAGTGAAATGCTCGGGTGTGACTGTACGTTTCTGGGAGGACTGCTCAGATAAACCGCATTCACTACAGCTGCAATTATGTGACGCAAAATTGAACTTAGCTTAATGCGATAATTGCTGTTTTGACAAGCATGACAAATCCCAAAGATGAATTTTTGGTACAGTTATAAGTGCTGTGACACCTCTACTCTTTGAATTTGTATTGTGTTAAAAGAAATGGGCGAGGGGGGGGGGATTGTTGGAGTTTTCATCTGCAAAGAAAAACTAATTATATGATTTGAACAAAAATAAAACAAAACAACAGCAAATTCTAATTTCTATCCATCTTAAAATTGACATGTGGGGGGAAGAAAAATCACAATCTGAGGGGAGATAAAAGATTGCACAAGTCATTGTCACTGCTGGATCTCAAAATCCGCTCGGCAACAGCTCGGCGACAGGATGAAAGGAGCGTTCACAGCTGAGGCCACAGTGTTGCCGGCATATAGAATTTAGGCTGCGTGATGGACAGATCAGATGGACTGGGCAGATATTAGGAGTGGGAGTAGGATACGACTGGGATGCAGATGAGGCTTGTCAGAGCAGGGTGAGAGGGGGTGGTAGTTGAAGTAGGGGAGGGAGGGAAGGAGGGTGGGGGCTTCATATCCAGGGAGACTGGGCCAGCAGCAGTATGCAGGTGGTGGCTGGCTGGTGCTCCTCAGCTGGGCCCGCCGCCAGCTTGGCCCCTGGGTGCCCCGCTTTGAATTCAGGCCTTTGTGCTGCCCCGGGGAGGTCAGACAAATTCACGTCTCATCATACACTGAGATAGCAATGATACAGGGTAATGACTCAGCTGCAATTTCAGCCCTGTCGCCTCTGCTGTAGAAAATGTTCATCATAACAGCTTATCATGTGGTGCGATCGGCTAACAGATTTCTTTTATAGGTGAAAGACATTTCAGATAAACTTATTTGCCTGTTTTTAATATATATTGGGCCTTGAAAACGCAAGCATTGTATTTTATCTCTTGTAGTATACGTAACCGAAATATTATTAAACCAATATACTATATTATAAAGATAGTATGTGGTAAAGGTAATATTCAGTGCAATGTAGGACATTTGAGACATTTGAATTTCTTGAATTTTTTTTTTAATAGGAATTCAGGAAAATATTAACTGACTGTAATGCTGCCACATGCCAAAGTAAACTTAGTGGAATTGGAATTTTAGTAAAATATGCATGCGTGCGTACATTAGTCTGACAGTAGATTGAGATTTCTTTTGTGTCTGAATTAAACACTGACATATTCTTCACTGCTAATCTTGCTTGGAAAGTCACACAGTCATGCAGCGATTCCATGCACACAGTATTTTATGTTTTTTTTTTTTTTGGAGGGGCCGGTGCGTCAGTGGCCTGGGTGGCGGCCTACTTAGACCCAGGCAGACTAGTGGACAGGCTCTAATGAGAAGCAGGAGCAGTGAGGTGGGAGTGGGACTGGCTCTAGGGAAGGGTCGCATGGGGTTAACTATCAAAGATGAGTGCAAACCTATCCCTGTGGAAAAGACTCCGAAGAAAACATCACCCTGCACATGCTAAGCTCCCCAAACTGGGAGTTCCTCATCTTAATTAATCCAAGACACAACCCCCCCTCCACCACCACCCTACCCGAACGAGAATTTTTGCTTCACTCCACACAGGAGAACACATTTTATTGTCACGGTCACTTAGCTTGTAGACATTTTTTAGGCAATGGTGTTCATTTTTATCAACTTTGATTGTGCCAGATTGGAAACAGGCTGTGTTTTAAAGCTTTAAAGTAATTCCATTATTTAGTGATCATCACTGGTTTTCTTGTCAGTGTACTTTATGGTTTCTATAAAAACACACACACACACACACACACACACACACACACACACATAACTGAAAGATAGTTGTGTATTTAGATATTTACTGAAATAATATCTGGAAGAAAGACTAGTATAAATGGTTAACCACAGAAAAATATGTGAAAGTAAATGTATTATTGGAATTGGAGAGATTTGTGTGGGGACGCTGAGAAATACCCACCACATTGTGATAGACAGTTTAAAACCCGTCGGAAAATAAAGACAGATGTGGAAGTCAAGAATTAAGTTTTTCAGAAACAGTGGCTGCGATGAAGTTGTCTAGACGGCCAGTTTTTCATGACGAAAAGCTGTCTACTGTACATTAATTCAACACAGTGATTAAAACCAAAGTTTAACCCAACTGGTCAAATCTAATGCTGCAAGAATCATACGGTACTTTTATTTTCATTTTACAGTTAGTTACTATAAATCAACTGTAATGATCTAATTCCTAATTCCACTGTGAGCTTTATCTGCCAGCAGCTGTCAACACAAGGCTGAATGTTTCAAAATGCGAGAGCTACTGTGTAGATCTTCATTCTCAAACACATTCATCATGAAATCTAAAGCATTCATTAATTAATAACAATTCATTTAATTAGCAATGTTCCTTGATTTACATGCACGAAAAGGAGTAGGAAGAAGCATAAACTTATGTAATCCTACCTCTTAATAATTAAATCATTATTTACCAAAACTTAATATAATTATAGAGTTTGACATACATGTCACTTATCACACCCATAATTACCTAATTGCAAATAAATCCAGTAAATGATTACACAGCTGTATACATAGAATCTTAATTGTCTTGAAGACATGTTCATGTGCATATATACATACACATACACACACACACACACCATACACACATATATACATAGATATGCACACACCTACAAACATAGTGACCTTCTTCGTCCCTGTATTTAGTGAGAACCACATCTTAATGTTTGGACATTCCTTTAGTTTAACATGCAGACTGTTCCACAATTTCACTCCACAAATTGAGACACGTTTTCATAGTTATACGAACACTTAAGGTTTTTTAGATCTACGAGTCATGAGATGTTCATTAGCATTGTAAAACTTTCTGCAGATTCAGATTTTTTGTAACAAATGTGAACAAATACAGCTGTCGACACAATATAGGAGAACTACTGCAGCATATCAAAGGAATTAATGTGCTAGTGAACCAATTGGCAGACACCTAAAAACCAACTTGTATTTTTTAATGAATGTTTCTAAATGTGAAAGCTACACACACACACACACACACACACACACACACACACACACACACTACACTCACACAGCTACTAGCTTAATTTGCAATTGATCCTATCTGCCCTGTTCGGCTCTCACAATGAGAACCTTTCGTCACAGTAACACATTAGTTTCCCTCCACTTGTCCAGACAAGGATTTCACTGGTAATGGCCCTGTAATGGCCTACAGGTCCTTGGGCATAGGCTGTAAAGGCTATATTATTGAACAGTCACTTCTTGACTGACAATTTGTGTACTTGTGTAGAAATTGCCAGGCGGCAACTGGAACCGTCCGCTCAATCAGCCAAATTGAACACACAGGACTGCCAAGAATGAAACCGATGAAAGAGAGAGTAGAAGACATGTCAGAAGGCCAGAAACAGTTCAACAGACAGGACTCTGTCAGCGTTCACTATCTGGAACACGCTGGCTTTCAGTTGCCTCGGAGCAAACAAAAGCTTTCTGTTCAGACATGCAGAATGTTTTTCGCACCTCCTTTCATATCAAAGAAATACAACAGGGAGGACAGACAGTGATCATTGACTGATTCTATTTGTAAAAAGACAGAGAAAGTATCCGGTGTGTGTGTGTGTGTGTGTGTGTCCAATTTTGCCATCCACTATAAAAATCGGAACTCTCTTCTCATTGCAATATTGTTCAGTACTGACAGTTTACAACATTGTTGCTGATCTAGACACATAAGCTCTCCTACATATCCGCCTCAGATTACTTTATTGTTATGGACCGGGGCTCCTCCCGCTGAGATCATTTACTGTTTTAGATTGTTTCGAAGTCGTGCTGAAATTCAAGCTCCCAGGCATCACGTATTAATCCAGTCTGATCACTGTGATGCCATTTGCTGGAGGATCTTTGCCGTGAACACTAAAGATGGCTGGCACCTGTCTCTACAGATGCAGCGCTGCAGCGGCACCCCTGTGTACTTTGCATATTTATGTTTTAATTGTATTACAACCCGCATGGTCTATTAATGTTGTTCTGTTCCAATTGCTGGAGTGACACAAATATGCCATGTTCCCCGTCAGCTCTTGTGTGTATCGGTTTGCTCAGGCATGCAGCATTCAGGAGGAAATGTAGAAGGGTTGGTGTGCTATTCTGCAAATAGTTATGATTAAAAAACTTACCAGTGCTTAGCAGTGTATTATACATATTTTCAGTGTGAATTGTAAATTATAACACTTGGACCTTCGCCTCAAGACGTCAGACCAGAATGTGGGGCAGCCAGTCTCATAAATTTTTTTTTGGAATGGTTAATGAGGATTCATTACTTTGTACCTCCCTTGAATGGTATTGAAGTGGTTTATATCTCCTGCATCATCCCAGACAGTTTGAACACAAACTGTGGACCAAGAGGATGGAATCCAATGTTCCCAAGGCAAGTTGACAAGAAATGTCAAGAAGAGACATGCACCTTCAAAGGCCAAGCCACAGGCAAGGGTTTGTGGGTAGGTTTCTGCTGTGTACAATGGCAGCTCTCTGTCAGGGCTTGCTGCCTCCTCCTGAGCCTCCAGTTCCAAAACACCCGAAGAAGAAAATCAGGATCTTCTGTCAATCTGACTTGACACCACTGCTTCATGGCTCAAAATCCTCTCTTTGTATTGGGAATTATGAAATAATGAAACCATTTTATCATTGTGTATGGTGGTATAGGACACTCTCATATCTGTTCGTTAACTATAATGCCACTACTGGCAGCTTAGCATAAAGACTGGACAAAAGCTATACTATGTTCCTGCAATAGAAGAGGCTGCTAGCCTAGAAATCTAGACTCCCCCTAGTGGCAGCAAATTTATTTGGCAGCCAGGGGGGTCTAGGCACTCTCCGTTGACTTTCAAGCTGCAAAAACCAAATTTTGGTCAGGCCAATTACATTATGTATAGAGTCGGTGGGTGGGGCTTATGGCTGCTGCTGCTGGGAACAGCGGACTTCTGGAAGACTTGGAGTTCAGTTTTTCTTTGATAAAAGAACAAAGAACGGCACAGAAATCATTCTTACAAAAGGAAGATGTGTTCGGAGTTTTGCCGACCGGATACGGCAAAAGTTTAATCTATCAACTAGCTACGCTACCTTCTTTGTTGCTCTGCCTGGTTGTAGCGCTATCCTATTACGTGCAGAGGGAATTTGAAAGACAACCGTTTATCCCGCCCTCGGATCGAGCTCCGTCAATGGTGAGTTCCCAGACCCAACATCTGGATGTGGGTCTGGCTTGTCAGGCTAAGAGGCTGCGGTTTCAAGACGACATTTCTACGCTCAATAGAACCGTAGTTACCAAACAAAACAGGCGTACTGCGCAAGGTTAGGTTAAAAGAAAGGGTTTGGGTTAGGGTTAGTACATTCTAGCATCTACATGTAAATCTATTGTCCTAAAAATGCTGTCCTGCAACTGCAGCTTCCTCTATTGCAGGAACTTGCTTTCGAAAAAGGGGGAAACAGCTAGCCATGTCTGAATGTAACAAAATCCGCCTATCAAAGTCTCCACTGATTGTCTGGCAACATTTTTACACTGCGGATTAAACAAACTATAAATAATGTGTTAATAAGTGAGCTGCTGCTGGGAGGAGGTTTTTGTTGTCTTATGACAAAGCCAGGCTAGCTGTTTCCATCTGTTTCAAGTCTTTTTGCTAAGCTACGCTAACTGGCTGTTGGTGGTAGCCTTTTATTTGCCAAAAATATACAAGAGTGGTGTCAATCTTCTCATTTAACTCTCAGCAAGAAAGAAAACGAGGGTAATTCCCAAAATGTTGAACTATTTCTTTAAACACGGCCATGAAATTATTCATACTCTGTCGCATATGAATCAAACATCAGTCTCAAAAAGAGCCTATTTAATACAGAAAGCCACAGTGTAGCCTATATCATGAATTTGGCAACGTAAAGTTTTTCATAACAGAGTTGTGCTTATTCTATTTCAAGGCCCTGCTCAGTGGTTAGCGCTCAACGCCATGAAGCTGGTCATGCCTCGCTTGTCAGCAAAGGAAGTCAACAGAGAGCCTGCATTGAGGCGGGCACAGCAAGTCTGATGACATGTATGAAGGCGGGGGCGAGAAACATGTGAACTCAGATGCTGCCGTACCATCTTGGGAGTCAGCCAGTTGGTGCCCCAAAGAAGCCCTTGGCCGAGCTCGAGGACTTTAAGATTCAGGAGCCTATTCAGACGCGCCGCCGCGAAGGTAGACCTGACTGCACCAAGCAGGAGCTCTGAGAAACCTGAGCCCGGCGCAGAGACGCACATGCTGATACGCACAGCAGAGAGAAGTGCACCGGCTGGGGCGAGGGCGGGGCGCAGGCTGGGATTAGGCCAGATATTAGTCCTTTCAAAAAACACCACAGTACATGGCTGTGTTCTGCTCCAGTGGCTCCACTTAGCTGACTGACTGTAGTGTAATCAATATTTATTCATAACGGCCACACTGGGAGGTCAGGACCTTTGGTGTTCGTGACTGGTTATAATCTTGAGTTAGAGTTTATAGATCTATTGAAGAAGAGAACAAAAGAGACTCTCGCTGAACAATTACAGTAAGGTGTTTCATGATGACAACACATATCTGTTGCTGATAAAATATGTTCAAATTAAATTCCCAATCAGTGAAAACCTGTTTGCATTTCTTTCTTCTTCTTTTTTTAAAATCCTAAAGCATATTATTTGTCTGTTCAAACCTGCAGCGTTTTTTTCTACTTCAAGGCCTTAAAGGTCACTATGTCTTTATTACACCCTACACTTCATCTCTAAATCCATCTTCATTAAACACGGAGGAAGGACAATGGCCTGCCTTGCACTTTCAACACTTAACCTCACCAGGAACAACAATATTGTAAAAGTGCAAATCTCTCTCCAAAATGGCCCCACAGTTAATAATTAAGCCGTGACATTTGGGAGAGACACCGAAAAATCCATATGGTGAAATTTACTAACCTTTTGAAAAGCTAGGAAGAGGAGGCTGTTCATCTGCAGGTTTATTTGGGCTGTTTTAGTCCTTATAATAAAACTGTCAAAAACACACCAAAAGGCTGGGATGGTGGACAAAGGATGATTGTGTGCTGCTAACTGGAGGAGAGCATCAGGGTTAATCAATGCACTCCGAATCAAAGCTCTATTAGAGGAGCTCTGTCTCTGGAGGGGTTGGATTGGACAGAAAGACACAACTGACAAATGATATTCATATGTAACATTATGGATTATAATTGCCGTGATGAACTGATAATCATGTTGGTTCCTGCTACAATGAAGAAGGTCACAGCAGGGCAGAGTGGTAGCGACCCGTGTCTTCTGAAAATACTTGATTATCAAGTTAGAACGGGGCGTGCAGGAGGTCAAATGCCGCCCAGTGGTCGTTAGATGTGCAATAGTGTGTAGTTCTCACTAGATACTGATTTACAGTTTTATAAATAGGCCTATAGGAATCACGAATTTGGAGCTAATAAACAAACAAAAAGTATATAACTAGTGGTGAATGAAGTACTCAGATCCTTTACTTACATTGCTTAATTGCATCGATGATTGGGGAAGATGTCTTCATTGATCACACTTCTGATTATGGGATAGGAATTATGGAATTAGTTTGTTGCTGAATTTGATAAGGGAATGTGCAGTTACATTTTCCCCTACTGTAATGTGAAAACATTGAAGCAAACAGATCATCTTTAGCACTTCAAAGGGTCATTTTGAAACATGTTTCTTACATTGTTTGGTCTTGGACTAAGTGATTGCTACAATAACTTAACTGAAATAATTGCAATATGATGTGTTTATGTGACTTAATGTACTCGGTTGTATATCACCCGAAACGTAGCGGTTGATATATTGGTCTTGTAGCGAAAGATGTTTACGAGTCAAATGAAAGGAGAATCAGTTGCTTTGAATGCGAGATGTACTGATTTACAAGTATGATCAGTTGGGAGTCTTGTACTTAGAGTTTTGAAACACTGCACCATACTATTGATAATAGCACCATACCAAGTAAAACTACTTACAAGTAAAAAGTCCTGCATTGAAAATGTTACTTAAGTAAAAGTATGTAAGTATCATCAGGAAAATGTAGATAAAGTATTAAAAGTAAAAATAGTCAATGCAGACAAATCCTCACATTTTAGGCTGTAGGCCTAAATATTGTTGTGTAGTTTTATTTATAATAAATCATTGTATTTTATAAACTATGTGTGTTTTGTGTGCAGAAATATTAATTTGTAAAGTAACTAGTAACTAAAGCCATCAGATTAATGTAGTGGAGTAAAAAGTACAATATTTAAAATGTAGCTGAGTAGAAGTAGAAAGTGGCATAAAAAGAAAGTACAAGTAGCTCAAATTTGTAGTGAGGTACCTACAGTAGGTACATGCCACCCCTCGCAACATGAAGGGCAGAGGTCAGCCTTTATTTTCAGAGCAAATGTGTCTTATAAGTCGACGATGGCCTCCAGAAAGCCTCTCATTGGAGTCATTAGGGGTATATAATAAATAGGGCATACATGACAGGAAATGTGTCAAACACAGAATTCCTAACAGTTTGGTTAAGCCCTCACTGGCTGTTGACTTTCAGATTTACTTTCCACGCTCGACTGTGAGCGTACACTGCGAGTGATTTATCAGCCTCACAGGTGAGTTCTGTCAAGACATCCATGGCTTAAATGTACAGCTCAGGGCTCACCTTGTCCTGCACCGTGTCCCTCATCCACGGCGAATGTTTTTAAGCCATGTGTGAGCCAGAAGAGACCGCCTCCTCTCCTCTTCAAGTGCATCCAGACAGAAAATAAAAGGAATTACTGTGAATTCAAATTTTAACAAGCTTTCAGATTACACTGCTAACATTTCTCTTTTATATGCAAAAAAAAAAAAAAAAAAGGTGGGATGAGAGGCGTAACACACGTAAAAGGGGATTTTTATTGACATGATTAAATTGCTGAGTAACCTGAACTGCATTGCGCACTCTACTCCAACTCTTGTGGTCGATATGATTGCTGCCTTTATCTGCCTCAGTGACAGGTTGAATTCTCCGCTCCGGTTCGACAAATGCACCTACGAAACAAAAGTTTCCTTGCTGGTGTTTTTCGTTTGCCAGAAGGTAACTTAAGTCAATGAATAAATATATTCAAGCAGGTATCAGTCAGATGTGCATGTCACGTGCAGTGGAAAAACACATGAGTATTAAGTATTACCAAGCACACTTTGCATGAGTAGGATTTGGATTTCTGTATGTTGTCAATGAGTCCTCATTAAACCATTATGAATGATGAGGATTTCAAGCTGTAAATCACGTTCACTGGTTAATTTCGAAGTGATTGTGATCAGTGTGTGTGTGTGTGTGTGTGTGTGTGTGTGTGTGTGTGTGTGTGTGTTAGCCAAGTGTACAACCAGACAAAACTGTCTGTTTCTTCTGTCTGTTGTAGCAAAAAGCAACTTTCTGAAAGTTCATGTTTTTCTTTTTTTCAATAAAGTTTAAATTACAGTTAGTAAAAGTAGTGATCCAATGTGGTTCAGATGGGAAAAAGCACAGAATTCAACCTTTTCTCTGTGTATGACACTGAGTTTTAACATTTTAGTCCAGGTTTTACAGTTTCATTGTCGTGGGGCTTCTATGTTTTTCTTTTGTGGTCTGGATGGAGAAAAAGCTTTCAAAAAAATCTGTTGAGGTTTAAAAAACAGTAAACTGAGTTTTACATGCCTGGTTACAACCACACCCAAACAGATTAGCTGAGATTTTAGTGTTAAACTCCTAATAAATAACAACTAATGTGTTTTTTTTTTTCTTGAACTTTAATTGAACTGTAATTATTGCTTTCACACCTGAGCTGTTTGGTCTGTTTTAACTGAACCCTGGAGCATTCCGTCGGATAGTCCGGTTCGTTGGGGTGGTGTGAAATCTCATTCAAACTCCGGTGCGGACCAAACAACCGAACTCAGCTCTGCTTGAAAACACGGGTCTCGATACACTTCCAAGTGCAACGAGACCACTAGAGTGGTCACTAGAGTTCGGTTCACTTCAAACCCAAATATAGGTGCAGTGCGAACACTAACTGACCCAAATGAAAAATGCAACACATTGCATTTTCACCCCCAAAAAAACTATAGGTGTATTTGCGCCCTTAGTCGTGACGTTTGACGGGTGTAGGGACATTTAGATCAAGTTTTCAGGGCTTCAATCTTCAGTAAAAATAAAGTATATCGTGTTACTGGCATCAGAATCGAGGCAAAGAGACACAAGAGGGGAAAAATTCCAATTTTGTATTAATAGAAATGGCACATTATGGAATCAATCTGATTGATTATGTATGCCAAGTAAGTAATAAGACTAGGATATTTCAAACAATAAACATTCAAGTATTATTATTTTTTTCTTTTTGGAATGACTGTTTTTGCCAATATGGAAAAACCCTTACTACCTCACAACCTTCCAGCAAAAGCAACAGTGTTGTTTCAATGCACTTTAAAGGATAATGTATAAATTCTAAATTCTCCTCTGCTAGAGCTAGTTAAACGACTGAATGATGATTCTAGTCTGCAATATTACACCACTGCTCAGCCTGGAGCTCATACATGATTATAAAAGCAAAATATGCTTTGTGGACAATTAGAATGTTTGCTTGAACTTTAATTTCTTTCAAAGCATTAGCACCTAATATCATTTTGTTATTAAAAGTTCTGAACCGAGGACTGATCGAAAAAACATTACCCTTACACTTTTTTTTGTTTTCCATGTTTGGTTAACCTAGCGACATAGCTCCAGGGATGACATAGCTCATCTGTTGGCCCACCACTTTGTTCCAGACTGAGATATATCCTGAATTATTGGATGGACGTCCATGAAATTTTGTACAGACATTCATGGTTCCCAGATAATTTATCCTAATGCTTGGCGATCCTCTGACTTTTCCTCCAGTGACATGGTTTGTGTGTAATGTCTGGACAACTATGGGATGTCTTGTCGTTAAAATGTGGCACCGACATTCTCCAACCCCCTTGGACTGAACTGTAGCAATTTGAAGGATTCCTTCAGTTTACATATAGCACCGTCCTCAGGTCAAAATTCCACTTACAAAACCTGCGGAAACTACTCACATTCCCATCAGCCTCAGCTGTGCTTTGTGTTTGTGCTAATTTGCAAATGTTAGCATGCTAACACGCTAAACTAGGGGGTATCAACATGGGAGAACATTTCACCTACTTAACATCAGCATGGTCATTGTGCACATGTTAGCATGCTGATGTTAGCATTTAGCTTAAAGCACCACAGTGCCTACAATAATCCTACAGTAATTACAGCCTCACAGAGCTGCTAGCATCTTACATTTATTCAATTATAGCACAAAGGGGCACATATAAGTGACAGCACACTTTTATTAAAAATTATATTTGGATTCACTTTTTAGAAAGGCCTGACCAAGAACTGGGGTTGCAAATTAGCCAATTGGCTAGAAACCTTTTATGCAACACATCTACTCACATTGTTATGGCTTGATCAGATAATTGTATGTAATAATGTGCGCTGCATTGTCCTTGATAAATAAACTAATACAAAAATAAAAAAATAGTTTTAGTTTAAGTAGAAGCAGTTTAAAGCAGGAAAATCAAGCTTTTCCCCTTTTTCCTGGAAAGATATTGAAACACCACACATGGCACGTGTGGTATTTTTTCACCATTGATTTGATTATGAGACTAAAACTATTCAGTACATCATCATATCAGAAAATCCTACGACTATGACATTACTCCATTGCCAGATGAAATGGCAAACTGCCAAGTCCGTGGCATCTTATAGGTAGAAAGGAGTGCGAGACTTAGATTCCAACATCAAGGGAGAGGCTCCTGGAGGTTAGGAGTGCTGGCTTGTGTTAGACCTTAAGGTCATCATTCCTCCAACTAATGCCCCTGGCATCACCTTCCTCCTTGACTTCAAACACCCTGGCTACATTCTTAGACCATGTACCAATAAGCACTAATAATGCAGAAAAATGAAAACCAAAACAGATGGGCTCCAATAGTGGTGGGGATTACTGAGCCCTATCCAGGGCTCTATCTGCACCCCTGGGCGCTGAGAGGTGAATCCCACACCATCTTTTTCTCAGCACAGGAACAGAGGTAGGAGGTGAAAAAAACAACAGTTGCAGCAATGTGTTTACACGTCCCAGAAATGTCTATGCAGAGGTTCAAACAGTCCTTTATTCTTTGACATGAGGAATGAATGTAATAGATTGCACCTGAACTTGGGCTTTCTTTTGAATTGTGTCTTTTTGGGGGGGGGGGGATTTTTATTAATTACAAGATTTTGTATGTTGCCAATGCACTCTCCTGTATATCTGCATTGCTTATGGTATTTTAGAAAAATACTTTCCCACTGTGGGACCAATAAAGTAACAGTAAACCTCTGTTACAACATCTATGTTGGACCTGTAGCACGCAAACAATGCCTCATATTGTGGCAGCAGTGTTTTGTGCCACTGACTGACACAATAAAGCAGCGTGCTGCTGTGAAGACATGGTTGGATGTTTGGCTGTGACCCCTCTCTATGGTCGAAACCGCAGCATAGTCTGTCATTTGATTATGCACAAGCCCTCATGGCTCAAAGAATATGTGTCAGACGTTGGTTAAAAGTCTCCCTTAACAATTAACCACACACCATGGAAAATACCCAACGAAAACACCCAAAAAGCCCCCCCACCCCCGGGCTCCCACTGGGGACTCGCTGTGAACTCCTGTGAACTGTGAAATCATGAGAAGAAATCTAGACTGTACTGAACCCACAGACGTCTGAATGTCTTTGGCCCTGCCAAGCAGCAATTAATTGGGCTTGGTTTGTTAAAAAAAAGAAGAAATATTGGTCTGTTGTAAACATGATGTTGAGAAATGACAATTGGGAATGCCAATTACAATTACAGTTAATTCAAAAACAATGGGCATTTCAAAATGAAAGCGTTGGCATGGCTTGAATGAGTCACTCCCTGTATGATTTAGTGTGATGAAGTGATGGTGGAATATGCAGCCTTGTTGCTTACTCTTGTGCTACTGTCTTAGGTCATGCTGTGCTTTTTATGGGGCAGCTGGCGAGAATCTTGCTTTAAATTACCACAAATAACAAATCAGGCTATATAGTATGTTTTCCATGGGCAGGGCAGGAGAAGCTAGCAGTTCAGAGAGAAAATGAATCACAAACCTCCAATTGTGTCTCAGGTGGAAAATTTCAGGATTTTGGTTATCTAATGAAAATATTGTCACTAGACTCATTTCCTATGTGGTGCCAGAACGGCAGAAGAGTAAATGTGTGAACAGTTTACTGAAGGCCGACGCTTAACTGTGTGTGTGTGTGTGTGTGTGTGTGTGTGTGTGTGTGTGTGTGTGTGTGTGTGTGTGTGTGTGTTCATCTCGGGTTTCAGCACGACTGTTTTCATATCGAGGCCACACTTACCTCAACCTCTAACGTGTCGTCTTTGGTCGATTCACATCCAAGCGCCAGAGAACAAGCAGTGACATAGGTTATATTCACTCATTGCCTTTCACTGTTTGGCAAATTGGAGGCTTGAGCTGAAGGAAGTGGGGACAGGAGGTATAAATGGAATTTTTTTAATCAATACTGCGAACCCAGAGAGTAGAAACAGAGTTGAAGCCTCGGATACTCTTAATTATCGATTGATACCATTCTGCCTACCAGAGGTACTGGTAGCAAAACGACTAAGCATATTTTAAATGTCCACGAAACATTGAACAGAACAGTGTGGTTAATTAAGTGTTTTACATATTTACAACACATTGTTGAACTAATGGTATTCCTTTTAGATTCAGGAGTTTGATGGGCAACGATACATTATTTTACAATGCAGCAGGTCTCTGCGGCAGACTGAGGGGGGCGGGGGGTTAAATTATTGGTAAAGGAATGGTTAATAAATAGTCATAAAATCAGTTTTGTCTGTTAGTTTTGATTTGCGTGTGTTGCCTGACGTCATGATCGGCCATCTTACCCTTTCCCCTTTCCTATGAGGGCCAGGATGGCTTTACGTTTTATTGTGTTTTTATCATGGTCAATTTCATTGTATGTCAGAACTGGGTGACTGCACTGTTGCATTTACTGTACCTATATTATTGTGTAACAAATCCATCTGTCTACAATTCTAACAATTACAGGATCATAAAGCTTTGAAACAAAAATAAGTTCAAAGATATTTTAGCAAAAATATGGTGTGGGAGATTGTATGGTTTTTGAGGGTTTATTCTCACATTTCTACTACAATGTCAGCGGCAGGACCTTCTGTCCTCATCTACACCCTAAACACCTTTCCGTAAGCTCACCTGGCCGGCCCTGAAAAGCGAGAGGTTGAAACCAATTGTACGGTCTATCCTGTGCAAACACAATGTGTACCGAGCAGCCCCGTCCATGTTTACTGTAAATGGTAGCCTTTGTCGCGTCTGTTTACTCTGTCTTTCACACTTTATTCCACATATATACTGGAAACCTGACGCAAACCCGTTCGTTGTCCACATACGTCTTGCTTTTAGTTACACACGTATGCACACACACGCACACACAGAAAGACAGAGAGTGTGTTTCCTGTTGGCATCAACTTGGCATACTTTTCTTACACCGCAAGTATCCTCAAACAAACTCCTTTCCATGTCTGTTGGGTTTGAACCATTTTTCTATCGTCTGCACACAAATCTCACCCAAGCAGGGTCCCGACTAAGATGATGTCACTGCTCAGCGCTTCCGGGGTTACTCGCTGTGACAAGCGAAGATAAATGGCAGTGTAACCTTGCCAACAAGTCCAACACCTGGCTGTCAGATTGAAGGCTTGATAGCAGAGAAATGTATATATCACACTGCGCTCACAGATTTGACGATTTCATGCACTCCTTCTGCTCATTCGTAGTAGCCGAGATTATTAAACCCTGTCATGAGTATGACATTAGGAACGTATTGAGTCATAGTAACACAGAATTTCATAAATGGACTGTTCACGTGACTTCGCAGACAGTGGGTGGAAGCCTGCCTGGCCACATTGAGGAACTGTCAGGTTGGAGCACCCAGATGGTAGATCCAAGAAGCCGCCCGACAAGCCCTGAGGTTATAGGTGGGGTTCTCTCTCCAGTCGTGCAGCTGTATTTGTATGTCACTTGAACTTCTCTTTTCGACCTCACTACCTTTCTACATGTACATGTTTGTGCCTTGGTGTACTCATTCTCTCAGAGACACACGTTGGAATGGTTTCAAGCTTCGCATTAAGTATTAGGTCAACTGTTGAAGTCAAATAACATCAGAAAAGAAGAAGCAAGCGACCTGTGCACTTGACAGTTAGTCTGACAGCACAGATGGTGGAGAGTGATAGGGGAATGGCATGTAGGGAGAAAAACAGGTCAGAAACTTTGTATTCTTATTCTCTCCTTTAGTGGTATACAGATACGCAGGAGAGTGCACTCACACAAAGATTTTATTGTCATCAGCTGTAGTTTTGAGCACCGCCAAGAGTATCTGGAATGACTTTGATTCGCGTTTTAGTGTTCAGAATAGCTGTCTCACATTTTTAAATTTTTTATTTACAGTTTTTTAAATATCATTCTGATTTGCTAGTCAATGCGCACACACGTGCACCCATGGCAACCCTGAAACCAGAGCCCAGCTAATAACGACAATGCTAACATGCTGTTTTCTAGTAGGTATGTTTACCATGTTCACCATCTTAGTTCATGCTAACTTAGAGTACTACACACATGGTACCGTTGATGGGAATGTCTTTGAAAGCATCGGTGTAAGTCAGGAGATAACTAAAGTCATTAGGATCAATCCTCTGTGGAAAAGGAATGGATGTACCAAATTTGGTAGCAATCCATCCAATAGGCCGACATTGTTAGACCCTTAAGCCACGCCGCTAACTTGGCTAAACAAATCCCCCTGTAATGAGCTGTAGGCTTTTCAATGAAGCAGGTGACGTTTTGGGACTCAACATGTTTACCACGTGAATGATCACTGAATGGCATTTATTTAATGTTATCAGGAGAAAGACATTGTTTATTCATCAAACCAGTCAACTTTGGTCAATTAGCAACTTTAACATTTTGAGAATGCACATATGACAATGACAACAAAAGGTTTATGGTCTGTACGAAATAAATAGCAACATTGCTCATTTACAGCTTGGCTGAAGAAAAAAAAAAACGAAACAAAAGGGTTAATCTTCATATTAAAAAGGCATACAGATGAGCTGTGACACTCATGAACTCGCTAATTGCTCAACAACAAAAAAATGCTCTCCTTTTTAAATAAAGCTTTTCAGTTTTAATATGCACCTTCAAGAGCCTGTTATAGTTAAATAAATAGAATGCTTTCCATTTTGTAACATGCACATCCAATTTGCCTGGGGAAAGTATTTACACTTTACTGATCCTACTACAACTTCTCCGCCTTTTTTTCTCCTCGAAACAATTCTTTCTCACCACAAACTCTCATACATACACAACTGTACAGTCACTCTTGCAGACATGCTGCACCTATTTACTATTAACACAATATCTAAACCTATTGAAAGTGATCAAAATGCTAACGGTGAACATGGAAATCCATGTAGTGGAAAGAAGAAACAGTCCAAACACCACATCTTAACCAAGGGGGCTTACAAAAAGTTTTAGTTTACAATTGATCATGCACTGTATAAACTCACTGTTATTTGGTTTTGAAGGTGTGTAATCAGTGGCTTCAATATCTACTTGTTTTGCTTTAAGTGAACAAAGAACATCCCCTGTGACAATCCTACTGAACAAACCTAAACCTAAACAATATTTAAGTCTTTTTTTCCCCCCCAGGAATCTTCACTGTCCTACAAATGAGTGTTTTTTTTTTTACTATCTTTGAGTAAGCTTTCAGCACATAACCAGGAGCTACTGCGAGGTTTTCTTCTGTCGTGTCCGTGTTGGCGTGGAAACTCCTGGCCATCGCGCTTTAGGTTGAGATGGGCAGTTTATTCTGTGCTGATGTGTTTTCACTCTTCTCTTTCATGATGCAAAGTAAGAGTTCTGCATGGAGTAGAGGCGGTCGATGGGGTTCCCCACGCGGGCCTGCATGGAGTTGACGTCCGACGATGCCATGAAGCAGTCACTGAGGCTGGTTAAAGACGTGTCGCTGTCTATGTCATGGAATGCGGAATCATTACCTGCGGGGAGAGAGCGACACAGAGATCAGACCGTCAGGATTCGGTGGCAGAGGCGTCAGTCGAACACAACAACGCCCCACTCTGACTGTGAAATCAATGCAATCTTGTATTTCAGATTGATGGCGGCTTTGGGAAATTATAATTACTAATAGTCACTTTGAGAAATGGGTGTTGTGTGTCATCACAACTGGGAGAGCTGTTTTGCGCGATATCAAAGCTCACTTTTTGCTGCCCTCGCTGGGACAATTGCGGTGTATGAGGGAGCATGTAAACAAGGGGCATCCTCCTAAAAGATCTGGTTAATAGCAACCGCTTCCGCCTTTCATAAAACCTCAACACGTTATTTCTCTGGAGGGAATAGTTAACTTTATTACACTCTGGATCTTAATGATAGTGTTGCACAAAATGGGGACAGTGTTTCGAGACATATCTTTTAATGCCTTGCCAATATTGTTCTTTTCCCCAAACCAAAGGAGTGATGAGACTGGGGATTTGGTCTCTTACTAGCGAGATGAACTAAATGGAGGCAAATTATAAGGAAGTTATGAACTTCAGGAAATGGTCCCTCTGGGGCTTGTTGAGGACATCACTCAGAAATGTGTTATTCCAGTTACATCCTGTGGACTAACACTTGATTGACTTATCCCCCCCACCCCCCACTCCTTCTTTTGCATTTTAATTCCTCCCTGTATCGCACCGAAATCAGGGACTTGTTGTTTTCCCATTCTGATTCATTAGCTCACACAGCCCCTCAATCATTGTCTGGAGTGCACTTCATCTCAAGCTGTCCTACACTGACCACATGTTTTTTTTTTTTTTTACCATCATTGGAAAACATCATCAGTAACAGGGCATGTCTCAGAAGTGGAGGCGGAGAGTTAAAACCATATTAAACAGATTTAAGAAAATGATCTTCAAGCCCCAATGGCTTATGAGCGTGCTTGTGTTATCTCGTGTGGGAGGAGAAGCTGCTCGTACGTCTTTGTGAGCGGCTTAAATCAGGGGGATCTGTGGCCTGAACACATGTCCCACACTGGGGAGCTATGAGGTTGATCAAGGGACAGGCATGTGTGTGTTTTTTAGAGTAGGAGTTTTTTTGGTAGAGGGGGGTGAGGGGGGTTGGGAGTTGGTAGATGCTCACCATATGGGTTCATGTGGTCCCCGGGCATCTGTGGGGGGGTGAGCCCCTGTTGGAACGGGTCTGTGCTGTAACCGTTCTGATCCATGGCGAGCAGCTGCTGCTGCGGCGGAGCCAGCGGCGTGAAGGAGTTCATCATTCCCTCCATCCGATTGGACATTACCTCTGCGAGGCAAAGAGAGCAGGCGATTACAAAAAATGTTAAACAAAAGAAAAAGAAGAAAAAAAAACCTTGGGATGAGTCTGCATGCAATGTAAATGTATCCACGCACAATGGGCAGACATGTGGGATGGATCAGGGGGAAAAACACGACGATGAGAGCATTAGCAGTAGGGATGTGTTTCTTCCTGGTAGATTCCCATTCATACCCGGTAATTTTAGATCCGCACACTCCCCTAAATCTGACTTTCTGTTAGAGCTCACGATTAATCGATTAGTTGTTTGGTCTGTAAAATGTCAATCAGTGTTTTCCAAAGCCCAAGATGAGATCCTCAGATGTCTTGTTTTGTCCACAACTCAAATCAATTAAGTTTACTGTCTTAGAGGAGTGAAGAAACCAGAAATATTCACATTTTCGAAGCTGGAATCAGAGAATTTTTACTTATTTTTATAAAAGATTAATAGATTATCAAAACAGTTGCTGATAAATGTAATAGAACGACAACTAATCGATGAATGAATTCATCTTTGCAGCTATTGTTTCTGTTTGGCCCTTTTTTTTTAGACTGTCCGTGATACAAATGAAGGGAGCCTGGTGCTTGTGAGATTGCCATAATAACATCCAAATACCTGGATTGCTTGCTTGCGTCTGTTAGTATTTCCATGGAAACCTACAGTAGTCTTTCCTGTGGTTTCTCCCACAATTCCCTTCACAAACACTGCTCTTGGCTTAACTGACTTGTGAGAGGGACCCAAAACTCTTGTGGCTTCATCACTGCAGCCCATCCCCCACCCCTTCTGAAATTTCCTTTGCAGTGGCTTTGCAAAAATGACGTCTGCCATTCATTTCGCTTGGCTTCCAGACAGAATTTCTGACTTGCTTTTGATGTGAAAGTGATCTTGTTTACACAGTGACATGTTC
The DNA here is from genome assembly GCF_004354835.1 of Perca flavescens. Classification (NCBI taxonomy): domain Eukaryota; kingdom Metazoa; phylum Chordata; class Actinopteri; order Perciformes; family Percidae; genus Perca; species Perca flavescens. Next base: position 12,243,401 of record NC_041335.1, read on the forward strand.
GTAATCTGTTATTGAGTGCAATTAATGAATTTGTGAACTATTTTCTCACAACACATTTGTGTATGCTGCAACAGAACGCAAAGGAGAGAACAAGCTCCTATTGTCTGATTCAGTGCTTTCCATTGCTGTTTTTGTTATTGCTGTTTGGCAGTCACCAAAAAAAAGTACCCATTAATGTACAGCTTCTAACTAGCTTGATGTCAACATTTAAAACAATACATTGCTATGATAAGAAGACCTGCTCCCGACATGTTTTATGGCATACAAATTATCTGCTTTAAAGAGAACATATCATTCTCATTTTCAGGTTCATACTTTGGGTTTGACTAGAACATGCTTACATTCTTCAATGTTCAAAAAACACATTCTTTTTTATCATACTGTCTGTCTGAATATACATTATTTTGTCTGAAACGCTCCGTTTTTGTGTATCTCCAAGCCCCCCTGCCGAAAAACCCCAGTCTGTTCTGATTGGTCAGCATTTCCGGGGCTTTCACATCTGCGCTCTCTGAGTCTCTGCAGCACCATTGCAGCCGGGGAATGACTGTAACAGCATTGTAGTGGCACTTTCTTCCTATGTATAGCCTAGTTGTGACATCACAACCGGACGGTAGTCCTGACGGTTTGTTTGTGAATACGGGCTGTGTACATTTCTCTGTGGATTGATATTTTCACGATATTTATATAGCACCACAACCTGCTTTATAATAAAAAAAACACATGTAAATCTCACTTTTTACAGTATGAGAAATATATATTTTAAAATAATAACTTCTGTCTGATATGATTTTTTTCTATACAAAGAAGTTCAATTACCTGGATAAAAATGACATTGCCTCTTTCTCTCATATTGAAAAAACCAGACCCTAAGAATGCTGTATGTGTGTTCCACATTACACTTTGGTAAGTTGCATACTGCACCAAGAATGGCTTCCATTTGTGATGTCACAAACTTTTGCTCGTACGTACACGTAAACCTTAGATTTAAGACGAGCACAGAGAAACTTTACTCCTATTGTCAAACTTTTCACATACATCATTCTGCACAGCAAAGCTCACACAACCAAATGGAGTAAAAATAAGCATAGAACGGGAGTGAAGGGGGGGGCTTTAAAATGTTGAAAAGCTGAAAGACTAAAATGTGGATACATAGCAACTAGAAAAGTTTCCCAGAGAAAGAGCTTTGAGACAATGAGCTTCCATTGTGTGTGCAGGGTAAGTACAGTTTCGTACCTTGGCCAAGTCTCTGAGAATTCTGTTGTTCTTGTTGTTGCTGCTGTCTTCTTGCCAACTTCTTCATCTGAAACGGAGGAGTCGGAGTTGTGAGGAACCCCCAAAACTAACATGCGCTCTTTAATTTAAAAAGGATGCTCCTCGCTGTTCACCCTCGAATGAACCGCGCAGAATCTGTATCTGAGTGCACTTCATTGTCAAGTATCAAAGGTTTTTCACAAGATAATAATCAGAAAAGAGGAGGGCGTAGACATTTAATGCAAGGGTGAGCGAGATTTGCAACTCCTTGAGCTTTTTTTTCTTTTCTTTTTTTTTACATTTGTGAAAGGAATGCGGCGATAAGTTTAACACACATAGTTGTGGTGATTTATTAGCTGGACTCTAAGATGGAACAAGGCTGTTGTATGCGGACGCAACATCTAATTCATCCTGTGCTCTCACCTTAGCTCTCTGGTTCTGAAACCAGACCTGCACCACCCGAACACTGAGTCCCGTCTCCGCAGCCAGCGTCTCCCTCACCTGAAACCAGCAAGACAAAAGATTTCCAGCATCCCACGTGAAAACGAAACACTTCACAGCACACTGAAATACTTAACATATCCTCTACGTTCGCCTCTTTGATTTGCTTTGATTTCAGTGAACGCTGAATGAATGCAGTGGTCTTTTTTTTTTTTTTTTTTTGGACCTCTTTGCTTATTGCCTCTTCAAAGCCTCGGCCGGGTGCAGCGCCTGTTTTAGGGCCCGGGCTACGGAGGCAGTTCTCCTATCTCAGTATGACATTTGGTGCAGGCGGTCTGCGTTACACCAGCCTGCCTCAGTTAACACAGAACAGAATGCTGCTTGCCACTTCAAAGTGCAGCTCTTATGTGGGGGAGATTTTTTTAATTTGAGAATTTTATTTGTGAAATAGGGCTCGTGGTCAGCATCTAAGCCTTCATTACCACAAATGCAGACCAGGGAATATATATGTATATATATATATATATATAGATTTATATGTATGTATATATATAAATCTTCCCGTGTTATTGTTTGTGATTAACATTTTTTATTTTGTCCCCCATCATCACCACTTCCTTTTAATTAATTTAAATTAAGACAAGATGAGATAATAACTACAATATTTAAGACAAGACAATAAAAAAATAAACAAAATAGATAACTGTGAACCAAATCAACATATCGTGAGCTTAGAATTATAAGGTTCTATCTCCACTTTTGGCCGAAATTGAGGTGTTTATTAATGCCTGCGTGGTGTTATTTTTGTAAAAAAAATATTTTCTTAGTTGTTAATAAAATAAAAAGGTTCCATCTCACAAAATAGCTGGGATGTAAAAACTTTGATGCTCAATATCTCAGAACTACCCTAAACGGAGATAGAACCTTATAATTCTAAGCTCACGATATTATGTGTATGTGATAAAACAATAAGCACAAAGTATATATACAGTACGTGTCTCCACAGCACATGGTTTCTCAGGAGCCCTTAAAAAAGCTTAAGTAAGTTTCCCCATTTTCTAGTGTAAACTGCTCGCAGATTATTTAAGATTTGTCTTACCTTTCTGCAGGGTTTTGAGGAAACCTCAAAGGAGGCCTTGAAGGCCCGTCTCTGTTGAGTGGTCAAGATGGTACGGGGCCTTTTGGGCCTCCTGGGATCCTTCCCATCATCCCCCTTCCCCTGGCCTCCTATGCCTTTCTCGGGCTTGATGTCCAACTCCTCATCGTCACTTTTCTCTGCAGAAAGAGTCATTTTTCTAAGTCATCAGCAGCACAAGTTTGAACTGACTACACCCTCTTACTCAGTGACAGTCCGCTGATGAATATATTTTCGTTCTTCCCCATTCTGGGAGATTCACACACCACAAGTGCATAATCAAAGGAGACACGTGTTTTTGATACTTATGTTATCAATTTATTACAAAAGGAAAAGGCCACATGTACGATTAGACTTACAGAAGACTACGGCTCTTGCTCTTGGAGAGCACAATGAAATATGCACATTTGTCATTGAACTGGACACTGTGTCACATGTAATGTATTGCGCTCAGCTTTGTCTGATTTACACTAAATCAATCTCTGATAAGAATACTACATCAAGTGCAACATGGAAAAGGCAACACGAGTACATGTGGGAAATGCATCTCCCATGACACAGCAAGAAAACCCCCTTTTTTTTGCTTTATTTCAGAACTTAATGACAACTTTCATACGGATTGCTAGTTTTTTAATGTCAGCAGTAGGATATTACAGTTTGGGGAAGTAAAATAGGTGCCATTGTTATGCTTCTATTCCACAACGTGCCATTAAAACGTAATAATACCTTGGTGTTATTAGATTTCGGTTATTAAGACAATGGCTGTTAGTTTATTTTGTTTTACATTAACGTCAGCTTGCGGTTTGCAGCTATTACATACAACAACTACATATTCAATACTGCCCCAGAGAAATTCCTTACTTCAAGAGTAAGTCTCAAATTGAATGCAGTGATTATGCCTTTTTATTTACTGCAGGAGCATGAAAACAATGTGAAACTTGAAAACCTGTTACACACACTGTATCGTCAAAGTTTATCCTCTATTAAGGGCAAATAAAAAAATAAAATCATAATTACTTTTGCCTCTGATTTTAAAACAGTTGGCTGGTGAATAAAAGTGGCATGACATACTGTATGGTATGAAATATATAACTTAATTCAGTTTCACCTGCCACACACACGCCACCCACACACACCACAAAGCTGTAATAATGAATGACTAAAAAAAAACATAAATTCTCCTTCAATGTGGGGCTGAAAACAAGTGTTTCCAAATGTAAACCGGCTGTGCTGTTAATGAATCCCAATGATTTTGGGGTCTCCATGCTGTAAGGAGAAACATACATGATGACTCAGTGTCTCCTGTTATCTGCTTCTGATAAGTATCTACGTTTCTCCCCCGAAAACCTACATTTCGTCTGCCACATGCCGAGGTTAACCTCCTTCATGTCAACCTTCATGTCAACATTTTCTCCATCTTGAAATCTGTAGAGATGCACAAAAGACATGCCTGCGCGATGCACCAGGACACAACTGAAAGCGAGGAAGACGCAGAGCAAATATTCCCACAAGTTGACAAAAGTTGACATAGGCACAGATGTATTTGACAAATTCCCTCGCTTTTGTGCATGTCTAAATGTGAGCCAGATGGTAGTGAACAGTGAGGCTTGGCGAGATGCCTCATTGTGTGTGGAGGCTATAGGCGAGGAACACTAGAGCTGATAAGAGCCGGGGCGCAGGCTTTCTGCAAAAAGGCCCCAAATCCCTCTGTCACTCACCATGATACAGTGATTTAATTCTTTCCAGCACCAGAACCTGCCCACGCATGGAGAGCCATTAATACAGGGTGGCTTGGCTTCGTCCTGTTTCCACTTCCTACTGTATCATAAACCAGCGCTCCCCGCTTAAATGACTGTAGAATGCTACAAAATCAGCCATTGAAAAGCTGCTGATGGAGCCAGTTTTTTTTTGTTGTTGAAGTTTTTACTGCCTGGGCTGCATGCAAGATCTCTGAATAATCTCAGATGTTCAGCAAATGATCTTGGCGACTAGTTTAAGGACAAATTAATATTGTTCTTTTCCTTTTAATATTACAAACTAAATCCAGTTAGTAGGGCTGGGACGATATGCTTTTGTCCCGATTCAGTTCTTTCACAATGCGTGGCTGCCGATTCAATTTGTATTGGGATTTTCATTAATTGCGATTCTAGAAGTATATTGCGATTCAATAGTATTGGGTATTGTGATTTTCTTTGCCTTCTTTAACAAAAACAAAAGTTGAATTATACACTTCGAGACATTTCTAAAAACTTTGTTTGTTTTCTAAGAAGAATGCCCATTACATGTCAGTCCGACATTTATTTCATTTGTAAAGTACATAACATGGATTTTCTAAATGTTCTGCTTTCGCTCTGTTTTGCTGGTAACGGATATGATGTCAGCGGTACCATATGAACAGAAAATATTAAGGTGAATCAATGGTACATTTAAAAAAAAAAAAAAAAAAAAAACTGATTCTAGGTAAAATAATCAATTTTAAAAGTAGTCTCAAAAATATCACAATACGTACGTGAATCAATTTTTTCCCCCCAACCCTTACCAGTTAGATTCAGTCACTATCTCTATGTTGGCTACCACTGTGATGGAACCAAGCATACAGAATACAACACCGTGGTGCCATGTGATGATGGCACCGCGGTGTTGTTCTCACTCTGGTGTGAGAGGGTGCATAGGGCTCACCTGAGTCTGAGTCATCTGGGCTAACCGAGCTGAGTAAGTCCTTCTCCCTCTCGTAGTCGATCTTGCACAACAGCTGACCCTCCTTCAGGACAAACTCGTCGCCCTTCCTCAGCTGCCGGTCGCACACGCAGCAGCAGAAGCAGTTCAGGTGGTAGACGCACTCCAGGGCGCGCATCACAAACTCTGTGGGGGCGATCTTCTCCATGCAGCCGCTGCACTTGGTCGCAAACAACCTAGAGAACGAGAGCGAGCGATGATTGTAGGCATGCTGATGACAGAGACATTTCTGTTGTTTAAAGCAACACTATGTAACGTCTGAAAGAAGAGATTGAACATTCATCTTTTGTATATAAAAGGTTCAATGATATGATTTTGGGGGGTGATGCAGGGGATATGCCCCCCACCCCCATATTTAGAAGAGGTAGATTTGTCTGCCTCAAACCCCCTAAAATGGTAAAAATAACCATTCAGGGGACTCAAAACATGTACGGAAAACAAGAACTGTGTCTACTTGTGCTACATTTGAGGGGTTGAAAAACACAACAGGAGCAAGAAAAATAAAGATGTGATTTCGCTGGTATTGGGATCCCAGCCCCCTCGGACTTGGACCCCTAATTACATAATAATAATAATAATAATTCTCTTAATGTAAATAAAGAAAATTGCAGCATTAATTGAAAATTGTTGCATAAAAATTCACCAGAATGCAGGAAATGGAAGTATTTGACGCTAAACATTTCATGGGGGAGGACCCCCAGGTTAGAATGTCTCCCCCATGATAACACCAAACCTACGCCCCTTGGGTTGAATTCATTAGAAATGAAATGCACCTTTGCTGAGTTCCGTACACTCTGGGTTTGGCTGCTACAGCCGTCCTTGGGCTGGTATGACCAGGAGCTTAAGGTGGCTAATGTTAGCAAACTTTAGATAGATAATGCTGTGCAGCTACTGTAACATCAAGACTTTTCTTCTACTCTCGTTGTTCTAGTATGACACGTACGTTTTAGAATTTTTCACTACCCTACAATCAGTGTAAAAGAGTGCGTTCATAGAACATGCTAATGTTTTCGGTGAACTAAATGTATCCGTTTGCAACTAACGAACGCGACGCTCACGCTCAGCTGTGTTTTACATGCATGGCTAATGCAACTGGCAACTCAGACAATGCAGCTATACCAGTAGAGTTGAGGCCAGTTCATAAGAATATTTGAAGGAATTTTATGAACAAATCAGTACAGATTTCAACAGAAAAATCTCACATTTTTATACAAATTGTGCCCGCCGCATCTGAAAAAACAAGTCAGAATGTCAGCCACATCAGCAACGAATTTGAAACGTCTACACATTGAGAGTCCGACCAGTCTTGGGAAATGTCTGAGTGTGAATGATAATCACAAGAAATCATTAACAAAGGGTAAGACCAATCAGACAACAGCCATTTTAACTTTAAAAAAATAAAAAATGGAAGAGATGAATGTGAACTATCTCATTTTTTGGGACACTGAACACTGCCTACAATTGCGACTTGTGGCCACAATGGCTGCTTTTCAGCTAAAGTTAGAGACTATGTAACTTTTAAGAAAAGAAACAACACACTTTTTGTCATACAAATAAAAAGCAGAAATGATAAGCCATATAATGCATAATTCCCCTGGCTTTATTTTGTCCTGAAGCTCTCTGTTCTTGAGTTGCCCATCAGGGGGCTTTTTGACTAAGAGTCAAGTTGGCTTGCTGATCCTGTGGGCAGCCAAGGAGGTGACTCCTTTTGGCAGCAACTCATCTGTTAAAATTTCTAGGGTGGGCCCGCCCCGCGTCATTCCAAGCGAGCTCAGTCATGGGCACCCAAACCCCCTCACAAATCTAAAAAAGAGGCTGGATCATGTTCTAGTGCAGTGATCACCAAAAACCTGACGATCCCAATCAAGACTTTGCTGTCAATTTACACATTTCTTTCATAGCCGCGTCTCTCTATATGCATCAGATAGCGTATCAGAGGCCATGATTCATTGCTGACTACTGGGCTGCCCTCTGCTCTCTTCATATTTCATCCTTCTGTCTAATATCTTGCCTCTATGTCGCAACACTGCCTCTATCACCATTTCCTAGACAACACCTCCATCTTCTTTTATATCCTTTCAGGAAGATGTTTGCATTGTTTTATTGGTGACTGAGAGGCATTTCATTCGTGCTCTGTTGTTCAGAGGAAGCCACATTAAATGGAGCAAGAAGGCAGGGAGTGTGGTTGATCTTGTCCAGCCGTAAAGCTGGATTTATTAGTGGCCTCTTTGTTTGCCCTGGTCTGGAAGACAGCTGGCAACCGCCTATCTATTTGTGGTGAACATCTATTTCATTGTGCAAGGCAGGGAGGCAGCAAGAGGAGCAATAGACATCATCGGCTGGTTTCGGGACAGGGGATGAACGATAGTGATGATGAATATAATGTGTAAATATGAGCGGAGGGAAACCAAAGGATTGTTTTGTTATGGTAATGCTGTTATAGGTGCTGATTGAGTACTAATACGGTGTGTGTGTGTGTGTGCTCATGCGCGCGTGTTCACACGTGTAAGTGTAAGTGTATGAGCAGCTGTATGCACGCTGGAAATTCGATAGCGTGCTTTGTGTTGTTGTCTATGCAGCTTTTATAAAATAATTGCTTCTACTCGTCAGATCAGCATCTGATTTTATTTTATCTTAATTACATCCCATCAATTGATAGATTATTGTACTAGCTCCATCCATTATGACCACCACCTGTATCCGGTGCAGGAAAACGGCAGTTATAGCATCTGATTTCTTTTTTTTTCTTTTTTCTTTTTTTTTTTAAACCATCATGCAGCAGCAAAACAACAGAGATATCAGAAGCTGGCACTCACAGGGTTCATGAAATCCTTTAATCTTTCATTTATTACAATAAGTTAAGAAGATTATTATTCAACTATGGAAAAACCTCCAGGATAATCCCCTTGCAAACGAAAGTTTGGCATGTTTCTCAAAAGTGACCTGCCAACCTGGATCTGCCTTCTAAACAAACCACTGAGTTTCGACGCTAAAAAGCAAAAGGCAAGAAAAACACTGCTAATAAAAAAAAGAAATCAGAAAAATTAAATTTAAAAGAAAAAGGAAATCGTACACGGACACACTCTCGTAAAGATAAACTCAACATCCAGGGACTTGATTCTAGTTTTTAGAGGGATTAGTGTGTTACATGCTGGGATCAGGGAAAAGAGGTGATGAATCTGTCAAGACGAGTTCCCAGCTCCGACTCTAATGTTTAGCTAATGATTGCCGGCTTAGGGCTAAGAAAGAGAGCAAAAAGTTGAGGAAATGACTTGTTAGCGCGGTTTTGATACGTCCAGGGCCCCGCATTCACCTACGACCGCTCTCTCAAATCTTCTCATCTAGATGAAAACATTCTCATTCAGCCCTCTTTCCTTTCTTCTTTCTCCTCGCCGCGTCTAATCTTGTAAGCCATTATTTTTCTATTTCCCCTCTCTGTCACTTTGCATTATTTTTGCTGCTGTAATTCCTATTCGTCCCTTCTGGAATCTTCCTGTCCTGCTTTGTGCTCGGGTCTAATCCGGACTTTCTGCCTGTTTTCAGGCCCCGGTCCCCATTCTCAGCGGGGCTCAGATGGAATAGCCATGCGTGACGCCTCTTCTATGGCAACCACACCTCCACAGGAAGGCAACGGCGACTTTTCGGATGGGCAGAGAAGGCCTTTGAGAAGCTGGCAGCAGAAGTAAATCCTTCTCTAAGGAACAAGGAGAATTAGCAGGGAGCAGTGGACTAGGGATTTAACCCTACCCCTCTCCTTTGAAAGGCACAGTCAGTCCCACTCCTGCGGCTAGCCACAATCAAACAGAGGAGGAGTGGGGAGGTGGCAGCGGGGAGAGGAGAACACAAACTCCCTGAATGACACAAGCAGTGGATTGTGGAGGAGCCTAATCCCACTTTAATACCTTTCCAAGTTCAGCTGCTAAAGAATGCTCTTTAAAACAACACCACTGTGTGAGCAGTGAAGGTTGACCAGGGGGAGGCACGCCATTCAACCTCCCTAACATTACCTGATTAGTGGTTTGAGGACAAGGCCAGTGGGCCGTCAGGAGACTGAGCCGAAGATGTAAATGATGATTTTATGTATATATATATATACATATATATTTAAAAAAGCAGAAAAGGAGACTTCACAGCTCTCCGTGAAGCTCTACTGGGATATTAAATATATCAAAGTGCTGTAGGTGTGAGCGGAATCAGACTTTAAAGTGATGTATGTGATCGTTTACCACATTCTGCCTCTACTTGATCCCAGTGACCCATCACACTAAGACCTGGATTCACCTCAAATCCACTTTCTGGAAGTTCAGCTGGTCGGGTAACATGATTCCCCGGTGTCGCAGACGCAGGCTCATCAGCTCCTTTTTAAGCTAGTCTGTGTATAAAAGACACCACAAAGAGGACCACCAGCATGACAACCCAAGTCCCCCCCCCCTCCCCCCCCCAGCTCTTGCTTTTCCCTCCTCCCACACCTGAGCGCACAGATCAAGTGATGAGACTCCTCCTGTGTGGATCAATGGCTGCATCTCAAGCAGAGAGAAGTGTCAATATTTACCCAAGGCCTCCCCAGAACTGGACTCATAAACGAAAAGGAAAAAAAAAAAAAAAAAGAGCCCATCTCAGCACATACCTCTCTCCCCGAGGAATCATTACGTCCCTCTTTTTCCTTTTTTTCCTTCCTTTTTTAATCCTGTGTCCACGCACCTGTAATCCCCTGTCTGTCTTCTTTTCTATCTATGGCTCTCTCTTCCTCGACGTGACAGATTATCACACGGCTGAGGCTTGTAACGCTACAAGCTGTGTTTCTTAGCAAATGCGGAATAAAAACACAGACAAGAAAAAAAAAAAAAAAAAAGCATTGTGAAGGAGACAAAAGCCAACGGGGACCGACAGTTATTTTGTCTGATGAACACTTCAGCCGAGCCAAGTGCAGCTGAGAGACTTCGGCCTCTCGGCTGCTCTTCTTCTTCTTCTTCTTCTTCTTCCTTCCCCCCTTTTTATCCAGGCACTTTGGAGAACTATGCACTCTCCCTTTGAACAGATTATAGACAACTTAAAGTGTGACAACATCTTAAGCTCGCACCACATGTTGCCAATGATTTCCCTTCTGCAGACATTACATTTAATGCTTCTGCCGCAGTGATAAGCATCAGGAGGACTGGGCGGGATGAAAGAAAACCCAGAAGAATAAGAGACAGAGAAGAGGTGGGGAGGAGGGGGAGTGTGGGGGGGGGAGAGTATGGAGCTGCTCATGGCGCTTGATAATCATGCTACATTTAGCAACACGTGCAACAGTCTCACCTACTCCCCCCCCCGCTTTTGCTATTGAACAACACTCGGAGAAACACCATAACAATTAAGGGAAGAATAGCCCGGGCTATTATGTCACCGCATCGCTTCAAAGACAGAGGGGATGGGGATTATCCAGGCAGCAGCTGTAAGCTATTACTTTGAAGATGGGCTCTGGTGTTTGAGCAGGAAACCTGTGGCCGTGCCAATCATGGCCGAGGTGAGAGATGAGGCCTGGGAGGCAGGTCAGACAAGGGCCTCCGGGCAGGACGGAGGGCACGTGGAGCAATCGGTCAACTGCTGCAACGCTGGATACTTCCTGATTTAGTGGCTACACCTCGAATCAAGTCTCTTCTCGGCAGCGGACCAGAATCTTCGAAGGTTTCTTTGCTTTCAAAGCAGATGGGAGTCTTAACAGAATAGTTCAACGTTTGGGGAAATACACACGTTCACGTTGAATATATGGCTCCAGCTAGCAGCCGGTTAGCTTAGTTTAAAGACTTAAAACAGGTGTGTAAAAACACTTTAAAGCAATAGTTCAACATTTTGGGAAATATGCATATTTGGTTTCTTGCCACGAGTTATAGTAGAAAATTTGTACAACTCTCATATTTGTTTAGCAGTCGGTTAGCTTAGCTTAGAATGGAACCTGGAAACGGCGAGCCTGGCTCTGTTCGAAGGTAAGAGCCTAGCACCAGCACCTCGAAAACTAACTAAATAACCAGAAATAGTCTGGCACATAACCACAATTTGTCATTTTTCTACTTAGGTTTTTGTACGGATTAAACAAACAAGATAAAAAAAAACAAAAAAAACATGTGAATTAGTAAGCTTTAGAAGTGCAGGTAGGAGGATTGTGCCACCTTGGTACAGAGCCAGGTTGACTGTTTCCCCATGATTTCAGTCTTTATGCTAAGCTAAGCTAACTGGCAGCTTGCTGTAGCCGTATACTTACCAAACAGATATGTTCAAGTATATCTGTTTTTGAAGTTCTTAAAGTCCCAAACTATTCCTTCAAAGTTTTCACTTAAAAAAACACGTTAACCAAATTTAATAAATAGGTAATTTCTTGTTCACAATTTCCAGGTGGAATCTCGCTGTCTGGAAAGACAACAAACATATCCGTCTCCGAACTACACGGCTCCTCCGGAGACACGCCTTAGTATGTGAAAATGACTTCTCAGCAACAGCATCAAGAGCTTCAGCTTAAGTGGAAAACATTTGACGCCCAGATGTTGAAGGCAAACCTTTTCAACTTTGTCTCAAACATCATGAAAATGACTTTGTCATGTAGGGTCCTGCTGTCCTCTATAGAAGCGGCAGACCCTAGACGCTGACCACACTGGCCTAAAAATAGCGACCTGAATTTAACTAATAGAAGCTTTTGATTGCTTGCAGAGGGGACAGATACAAGTAAAAAAAAGTTTTACTTTGGCTGCGCATGTGTACATAAAAGCAGCTAAAGCATATCCTGATTTGTTCTTACTCCAGAATATGAAAACAAACTTTCAGGCCGCGCCAGGTACAAAAAAAAGTAGGCCGATAACGCCGTCTCCATAAACGATCTCAGTAGCTGACCTTGTTTCGTGGTATCAGCGTTTCTCTTTGGAGCATAGATTCATAGAGAGTAATGAAGCCAAATAAAAAGTGCCATCCTTCTGCTCCCAAGGGCCAGCTCCAGTCAGCTCTATAAGCTGCTTAATCACCATCCCGTGCTTACTACATTAGCATAATAATGGCCTTTAAATTGAGGCTCTTTGTTTTTTAATTAAACTCCCAGCAGGTAAAAGTAAAACACATTAACGGGAGATGTGTACACCGCTAATGGCCCAAAGGTGCCTTCTTCATCACACAGCTCTGGCCACAGGGTTCTGCTCGTTCCCCGCGCCGGCGCGCAGCAACCGGCTGCCTGCGCGCTCACAGGGGAGGAATGAGACGAGCTGATTGTGCTTGGCGTAGCAAAGATGAGCGCGGCGACGCGTTCGATGGGTTGGTGTGTGCGTGCGCACCTGCCTCTGCATCTCAGAGGGGAACGCAAGTAGTAGAACCACAGTGAGTCTGTAAAAAGACACTGGCTACAGTTAGTGTGGAGCGAGGTGGTGTCCAGGATCGTCTATCCCACACGTCCGCTGCTGTGAAAATAAATATGGCCACATCATTTCTATGGCAGCATGAGCTCCTACGAGCTGGAATGCTCGTCTCCGTCAGGCGAGCCCCCGGGCCCAGACAGAGACGTCCCATATCTGTACATTAACGCCATACCGCACAGCTGCACAAAGAAATCCTAACCCTTGAGTCGTTATTCAAATGATCTCATTCCAGGAGGCTGTGCGTATCCCAGATTACTCAACGCCTGAAATGCAGCTTGGAGAGGATGAGATGCTCATGTGTATTCTAACCGACTGCAAGAGCCTCAAACACATGCAAATAGCGGTAATGGGGTGTAACTCATGCTGCTGTCAAACTATATGAAATACGAGAAATATATATATATGATAAGGCGGCACGTAACGCTACGTACAGTACAGTACAGTACATACTGCGTGTTCATACAAAGCTCCAATAGCAACAGCGGTATGCCGAGAATTGTCTTGCAGCATCAAGCGACCCGAGCGCTTCTCCCTCACGTGTCTTTGCTAATGAGTCACTAGGAAAACAGTGTGGAAATAATCCTCCCCAGCCACACAGGTAGAACAAAGCTCATGGAGTGAAAAGGACAGTGTATTTGGGCAGCAGAGGAGGCTAAGTACACATCTAAATACAAGAGTAAGCAGGCAGGCAGGCACACACGATGCTGTTTGGACAGCTGGTGTTCCTGGGTATGTAAAATGAGCGCAACATCGCATTTAGGCTCAATTTTTAGAGCTCACGACAAACAATGCTCAGAGCAACAGCATCAGTGAGGGAATTATGACCTCAAAGATGTATGTGTTTTATGCATTCTGCCTTCTTTTTTTTCTTCTTTCTCCTGCTTATTTTTTACCTGTTCCCAAAGTGGAGTTGATCTTTGAGCAAATAAATGAAAAGACTGTGAATTACAAGGCTGTTATAAAGTGCTCCGCTCTGCCTCTTGTCACTGCAGTAAGTCAAGCAGTTTGTAAGGGCCATCACCGCTGGAGATGTGACATGTTTACAGCGCGGTGCCTCTAAAAGCAAGACGCCAAGAGCCGAACTAAAAAAAAAAAAGGAAGAAAAAATTCCCCGGACAGCTCCCCGTTAAAAGCACCTGTAAAATCAACTGCACCCAGTTTATGTATTTCTTTACAATTCCATCGCTGGGGTATCTGTTTGTCCGCCCCTTTCCCAGCTAATCTGCGTGAGGTGGAGCAGAGCCCACCATTAAGGGCTCGGCCCGCTCGACGAGTGATCGCCGCTTCTGAAAGAGCTGGGAGAGCAGAGAGAGTGATGGCTACAATAAGCGTAATGGCTATCACGTGTTATAGAGCTACGGCTGACCGTAACAGCCCACACACACACACACACACACACAAGGTCTATCTTTAATTTGTATTTTTTTTATTTTCTTCTAATAAGACCATTACGGCCTCATGTCCAAATAACAATAATTTCTCAAAGACTGGATTAAATCATGAAGTGAAAAAGTAAGTAACACTAAGATTCTTAACTTCCTTCATTGTAAGAAAATAAATGGACTCATCTTACTAGATTCAGAGCTGGAATGGTTAAAAAACAACATTTGGATTGGAGGGCTTTATAATTACTATTGACCCAGAGGTTCTGGGTCTAAGAAATAAAACAAACAGTAATATGAGGTGTTCTAAAGCACAAGTCTGCAAATATGCAAAGGCAGGGTCTGGTGGAGAGCATCACGCTCTGGCTTCTTTTCTCCGCTCCTAATCTGTGGGCCTACACAATATTAAGACGGCTTTGGAGCCACTTGTGACCCAGCTGTGCACTAATGAAAAATTCCACAGCTCTGTGCAGAGGCCAATGGAGCTTGACCCCTCTCCACCCTGAACCAAGCAATGTCCATCTTGAGGAGTTTACCAGGGCTGAAAGATACTGGATTAATAGGTAGCAAAGAGAGAAAGAGAGACAATCTGGGAAAGACTGAAAAAAAAAAAAAAAGCCCTTGTGTGTTTCCCCCTTTTTCCGCTTCCTCCAATCTGTAGTATATTGGTGCGAAGTAAAGTGTTTGCCCAGGTTTTAATGGGCAGAGATGATCTGAAGATCATTGTGATGGAGGCTGCTTAAATGAGGGGGCTCTGTTTACTTAACAGAGAATCAGTCTAAAGCCCAAAATTAGTTTGGGGGGTACAGGGGGGGGATAAGAATCTGAGGCAACCAGGAATTAGACGTTGTTCACAAGATCCCGATTCACGCGTTTGTGATCCTGCTGCCCTTGGTTCTCTGTCTCTGCGTCTTAACCAAGACAAAAAAGACAGAAGACCAAACACGGTGAAGTCTGCCGACTGGATGAGGATATACAGTCAGCAAGTATTGGGTTAACGTACACCATGTTAACTACTCAGATAAGTCAATAAGCAGTAGTAGTTTTTATAAGGATGTATATGTTTTGGTCTGGTCTGTCTTTCATTATCTTCTTTTTTTTTGTTTTTGTTCTTGGCATTTATTTATCCGCACTAAAACATAATTTAAAGAACACCCGGATAAGCCACCCACTCATCTCCTTCACTCGCTAACGGTCAGCCACGCAGACACGTAGTGATGCGGATAACATCTAGAGAAATAGCAAAGGAATTGAGAGGAAAATAGACAAGAACGGAAGGATAAATAATGCCTTTTTCATGACGGACGGACATAGCAATTTCAAGGGGAAATACTGAGCAAAAGTTGAGAAATGAAACACGGCAGACGGACCTTAAAAAAACCAGACGATGCCGGCGTGTGAAAGACTGCGGTAAGGGTACGTCAATTAAACAGGATCAATACCAAACATTTGACCCAGGGCAACCTTCCCCGACTCCTTAAATTATCGTCAAAATGAATGATAATAATCCCTGTCCAAACCGCTGAAGCTCTCATACTTTAAAAAAGACGAGTCCACCTTTAATATCCTTGAGGGAATAGACTATATAGCTAAATAAGGGGCTGGAGGGCGGGGGGAGGGGTGGGGGGATGAGAGAAAATGAAAAAAGGCAAAGCAAATGAAAAATAAACATTGTTATTGAAAGACAGGATGCTTTAAGACCCGGAGGCCAGGGATTAACATTCAGATTAGCATTCAAATAATATATTTGAATTTCTGATCAGCAGTCCTCTTCAAAGAGCTAAATCCCAAGATTAGCAGGTGTTATGCTAAAAAGCTGTGTTTTTTTGTCAGGAACGTAGCTACACTAGCCAAACAAATATGTCTTTGAGTGCGAGGGGGCTGGCATGGATGTATGGCTGTAACCATGGCGACTGCCTGGTAGTTAGGAGCCTTGGAGAGGGGTGCAGTGTTGGAATGTGTCAAACAGACAGAGGGGCGCGCACACACACACACACACACCGCAGAGCAAACCGAAAACCTGCTGTTTCACTAAAGACCATCAGCTACATTATTGAGACCACCTACAAATTCCTGGGAGCTCCGGGTCGAGAGGGGAAGAAAGGTCATTTTGCATCATCATCTTTTCTTTTTCTTTTTTTTTTTTTTATAACACATTCTTTTCCAATTGCTTTGATTTAAGAGGGGCCTGGCTTAGGGAGTCGAACAATAAAAGTGATGAATTTATATTAGAAGAACCAAAAGACACGATGCAGCTCTACTGGAGAATCGCACGTGTTCAACGAAATGCCAAGTCCTCCTCACTTTATCGGCCATCACTCACTCACTTCTGACCCGATGAAAATAAGAAGAGAGGTTTTAAAATACAGCAAAGCGTTGAGCTCTGCCAGCACATACGCTGTAAACATGTTCGACAAGTGATCCATTTAAATGTACTAAAAATGTACCTGATGTTCTTTGTTATGTGTGTATCTGCAGTAATAGCCTAATTATTTATGATTCAAATGAGACAGTGATTTCTACTACTTTGAGTTTACGATATTCAATTCTTGCACAAATATGATTTCCATTTCTATATTCACACATACATACACATACACAGATGCAAGACCAATCATTGTTATATTAAAAAAAAAAAAAGAAAAAAAACATACAGAGAAAGTTGCTCTGTGTTACCCTATTAGCTATAAATAAATTGGTGGATCATAACTAAATACATTTACATGTACTGTGCTTAAGTACAAATTGAAGGTAGTTGTACTAGCTATAGTTACTTTACAGATTAAGACTTCAAATACAAAACATGTGATTGATCTTATAAAATATGATGCATTGTTTAAACTAAAGGTATAAAATTGGCTACGCCCTGACCAAGTAGAGAAAAAAGCTGCTAATACTCTAATAATATAATATATTAATGGTATAACAATCACAGGGGGATTCTTTTTAAATTATGAGTTGTTGTTTTTTTTAAATAGTTTTTTGATACTTAACTTGAGGATCTGGATACGTGGACGTGTTGATAAAGTAACACATTTACTGCAGATTCATCCGCTGTCCACGTGTATATTTCTGCTGTTACTTAGCATTTATTTCTTGAAAAATCTCTTTTTCTCATGGTTGTGCATACTCATATTAAATCTGAATTTTGTAGAATAAAATGGTTTTGTTTTACTCTTAGTGTTATTATCTTTAAAAGAAAAAAACACACCTGCAGCGCTCAACGTTTCTGCTGATCATTTTATCATTGTTATCTATGATATACATTCCACACAAGGTACAAAAGAACAATCAATGAATTGTCCGGACCTGCAGCAGCCTGCATTGTGTATGTGCGTGTTTGTGTGTTTAATCTTCAAAAGGGAAATTCTCTCTCCATCGTAGCAGCTAATGTTACTGTGAAACTATTTTGTTCGTGTCTTAAAGTATTCAAGCATGCATTTTGCCCCGGGATGTCTGGCAGAGGAGGCGTCTGATGCCCTTTCTGCTCTCTCTTTATCTCTTTCTCTCTCTCTCTCTCCCTCTACTTTTTCTCTGTCTGTACAACACACACCGAGCATTTCTCTGTCATGTGGTTGGCGGAGTGTAAAATCCCATCTCTCCCAGCTGGAAGAGAACAGGTTCGGCAAAATTCCCTTTTCTCCACGTGGAGCCTCCAAGGCACATAATGCAATGGAGAAGCATGGCACGGCACGTCTGGGCTCTGCGCTAACCCAACCGACAGCGTATTCTGCATGACCCTGCGGCGCTTCCTTCCAGTCAACTCAGAGGTCTTGCCACGGCCCTTTAGTGACTGCGTTATGACCCCTAACAGAGCACTGACAGGGTTTGTTTTCCCCGTGCTTTAGCTCGGGATTCAATAAATTGACGTTGCGTTGTAGTGAATCCCGCAGAGATACAGGTGTCTCGACTCGGAGGATTCATACATATAAGGCCTGCTTAAACGGCCTGATACGAATTCTCAAGAGGGTGTGATGCGGCAGCAGCTGTAGTTATGCATATTTGGCTGTGAACGAGGCCAATCTCGCCAGTGCCCCTGCCACTCATTGTGCACATTGATCGGGCCGATATGGATGCTTATTTGTCTTCAGACGCGATGACAATGTCTCCTGCCGCAGTGACACCCGCGGTCAGCCCTCTCAGCGAGGGGAAAAAAGGTTTGTATTCACACACCGATTTTACACTCTCTTTGGGTCCAGGAGTGTCTTTGTGTGCCAGGGAGCAGCCCATTCTCTGTGGCTGTCTGAAAAAAGCAGCTGTTTCTATAACGCTGTGGCAGCACTTTAGGTTGCAGAATGATAAATGAAGGGGAAGAGGCAGAGCTGAGGTGCAGCTGAAGCGCACACACGCAGAAACAATGGCAAAGGAGGGTCTGTGCAACTACATGGATATGCTCTCTACGCCTTTTATAAGCCTCTGCCTCTCTGTTGCTCACACACACACACACACACACACACACACACACACTGTCTCTCTCTCTGTGCAGGTTCGACTCCTGGAGCTCACCCATAGCCAGAGGTTATGAGAGCGTGTTGAAGCAGGGGGGGCTGACAGAATGACACGTCCCACCAGTCCCAGTGCACACCCGGGGGAATGAGAGGTTGCGGCCGTGGCCCCACCGGGACCTGTCGCTCCTCTGTCCTCGGGGCAGTCATCTTCCTTTTCCACCACCGACCTAATGACAGAGCCCCGAGGCCTCATCACTCCACCCCCACCGCTGCCACCCTCCCGGCTCTGCACTCCTCTCTCCCCGTTGTCCTACCCAGGTGCCTGTCAGAGGGGTGTCTGCTCCGCGACTGGTATAGCCATCCACATAAAGGCAACCCCCCCCCCCCCCCCTCCTCCCACCGTGCCTCCTCCTCATGGCCCCGGGCTCAGCCTTTCATTTTGAAGTGGCGCAGGCCAGCTCTGCACCAGCCTGGGCCCTCGGCCTGCAGCCTGCTCCATTGTTTGGCCTCAGAGAAAGACTATTATTTCAACTCAATTTACTGTGAGTAAACACTGAGCGATAAGGCCCCCTGTCCTATCCCTCACACACACACACACACACACACACACACACACACACACACACGCTTCTCTGATCCCTCCCTCCCTGACCGTGGGCTGTAATATACACTGCCAACAAATCACTGCTCTCAGCCCATTGCTATCACTGGCTTTAGAATGGAGCTTACTAATTCACTTTCCGACACAGATCAGAAGACAGGCCTCATGTGTTTCAGAATATGGCTCCACCACCGTTCCGCATTTAAAAGGGCTTGTGGCCCTATGGTGGACTGTTATAAATTTTAAGCAACAGCATTCTCACATCTTTACAAGGCTATTCACATGCTAAACCTGCGCTAATCAGATACAAATATGCAAAGATGGAAACTGTGGAACAGTGGTGCGACAGTTGATTAAAATACAGAATTTTAATCACTTTTGGCATCAGCAATAATATCAAAGACGAGCCATATGATGAATGTCTGCTCTGATAGATCAGCTGCACTCAGAATAATCATGATGGTAGCTTTTTGTGTTTCCCAGACAATGGACGTGGAGTGACTCGTGACTCACAGCTGCAGGAATGAGACATTGTGGCCAAGTGTAAAGTTAACGGTATTAAGACTTGCATGCAGCCAAAGCAGAGAGTGAAATTCTTCAAGGATAAATGTGACGTAAGACTGATTTTTCAGTCTGTAGCACCTCTTCTGCTTAAAAAAAAAAAAAAAAAAAAAAAAGCCAGTTTGCTCTGTTTTTCATTGTTTAGCCACAGAAAAACCCTCGATCCCTCTTCTGCGTGAAGACCTGTACTACGTCTTAATTATACAGAATTATTAGCCGGCTTTAAATAGCAGTCGTTTGCACTGTCTCCGCCTTATGTGGCTAATATAATTATTCAGAGCCTACTTTATCTTAGGCAGAAAGAGGCTGACACAGTAGCACAAGCTAATGTGATAAAAGCTTAGCATATCACGGCTTGATTCGAGGATTTTAAAGGTAAGTGTTTATGACAAGGTAATAATGCCTCATGCAAAAGGCTGGCCTGTAAATTGGTTAGTTAAGGCATGATGGATGAGGGGGAGCCTAACCTTATTTCCAATAGAGCCTCTTGATTTCTGGAGCTGTGGATAATGAATTTGATTTAATTAGACCATCCCTCATCTAATTAAGAGTGGGAGAAATCTGACCCCGTGTGTAGTCTTAAAGCAGGCACCACTTTGAACCATATGGACATATCGGAGCAACTGCAAATTCAGCATTTGGAAAAGAAACGAAGGCTTTGTTAAAGAGTCCTCACATTAGCCACAATTACTATTCATCTAAGGCATCCTTCACGGAATAACAAAAACGTAATCAATTAAAAATCTGATTATTGTGTGAAATAAAAACAAACTACCAGCCAATTAAGAATAGAGTTGAGAAGATGGTACGGGGGATTAGGCAACAGCTATAAAGGTCCAATTAAAGTAGTGATTCATCATCAGATTATTAATGAAGCTTGTGAGGGTCCTCCGCAGTATTGGTAATGGGCTGCTTGGCCTATCTCCCCCGGAACCCTCTGGGTAGACCTGCTCCTTACACTGCCAAGGTAATCTCTTTAAAGGCCAAGGAGATCCAGCCCACCAGGCCCCCAAAGGCACCCTTGTGTTGCTCCCAGTGCCTGCTACACTCTGCGCTTCACCTCACCGGCTTGACAACTCTCATTATGGCTCCAACTTTTCTCGGCTTCACCTTGGAGAAAAAAAACTCTCAACTTGATCATCCTGACAGCCCCGGGTGTTGTATTTGTCATCCTGCGACTAACTGGACGTGCTCGTGAGAGCCGGGGATCTGAGGAGAAATGATGTAAAAGTCTTCCTCGTCCAGTGCCACATATCCGAAAGCCAGTTCTGATTTGCTTCCGGCTCCGATGATGGGTGTGGGCGGATAAGATCTCTCTCTAAAATATCTCAAATCGGCCGTTAGTGCTGTGTATGCACGAAAGCCTTACAATACTTATCATTGACAGTCCATCTCCTAGTGCCTCTTGTAAGCTGGAGAGCTTGCTCTCAACACACGACCCCATAGATGCTTAGGTAGCCAACAACACCGCAGATCCAATTACCTGTAATACACACTTCAGTTTATCTCACTCCCAGTCATTATCTAAATTGCCGACATATTATTAGGGTACCTGCTTGAGAAGTGTGTGTGTGTTTCTCTTTGTCTCCTAATAGGGCCCATTGGGAGTGTTGTTTTGTATGGAACCCTAGGCTCTAAAGGAATGGGCTTTATAAGTGGGTTTTTTTTCCAAAACAAAGGCAAGCGGGAAGCACAGAGCACTTCGTCATTATGCACCAAACACAAACGTATCTGTCATGACATGGTGAGTGGTGGAATCAGGAGATTAATTATGTGATTGTAAAGAAAGGAGCCCGGGCCCTCAGTCGGAGTGGTCCCTCATTACATTACCTCGGGCCTCCAGAGGAACCCAATTGACTTCAGAGGCACACGGCTCCTCCACGGAAGACCTACACTGATTGAAAAGTGTGACAACTATTAACGGTTAATTTCGCATGGCCTCAGTAGTAGTAGTAGTAGTAGTAGTAGTAGTGCCACTCCGGTGTAATTCCAGCAGGTGAAGATCAAACCACCGAGGCTGAACGCCTCTCTTTGTAGTTCACACAGCGCATTCACTCATTCAGGATGATGGAATACTTTGGATTTAATTGACACTTGTATCCTAAATGCTCTTCATTGCAACCGCTCGGCATTTAAGGTCCTCTTTCTTGACTCAGAGGTTTTGTTTTCCAGTGAAATCCAGAGTGAGCTCAGTAGAAAAAGCGAATTCCTTAAAAACCATGAATAATCCCGGTGCATTTTATTTCAAATGAAACTGCTGCAAAATGCCTTGTCTTTGACTGCCAACATTCCTCTTAAGATCACAGATATTAAGAAGAAATAATACTCTAAGAGGAGAGAAGTCATGTCAAGTCAAATTTATTTATAAAGCACATTTACAAGCAGTCACTCCTGCCCCAAAGTGCTGTACAGATACTCATACCGGTAACAGCATAAAAAGCATACTAATTAGCCAGAGAACCTCAAACTGCAATCGTGTGAGCACATTGGACTGTTTGGCCATCTACAGGTTGTGGAAAGACTCTCCTTCTATCTTTGCTTAACAGTGGCTACGCTCTGTTGGATGTTGGCACTTGTTTAATGAGCAGACCAGCACTGAGACTGTCACGAGCCCACAAAGGGAGAAACTGAAGGCCAATCGCACCTCGCATCATTCAAATCACGTCCATGCAAGTGAGCTGTACTCTTGACAATGGCCGCTCCTCGGAGAGCTATATATGCAATTGCAGAATAGCTGCGGCTAGAAAATGTCCCATCCATAGGGACGCTCACAAGCAATAACCCGCCGTATGAGAGACAGACAGCTAGATTGAATAGAGAGACAGCTAGACAGGCAGAGATCAAGTCCAATCCGGCTCCAGTCATCTGGCTGTATGTTCACAGGTCAGGCTTAGATAATCTAATTCCTGGACTTTCCCACAAAAAGCCAAGTGCCACTCAGGAGAAGTGGCAGGGAGGAGAGAGAGAGAGAGAGAGAGAGAGAGAGAGAGAGAGGGGTTTGGGAAGTGGATGTGGAGAGGGTGGTGGTGTTGGTGGGCTTGAATAATTATGAATCAGGGAGCTTAACCTTCTGGGGAGTTAATATGAAGAGCACTGGGGATAGGGGAGTGGGACTCTTTATTTCCCTGGGGTGTCCCTAATGCCATTGTGAGGGAATGGAGAGATCAGGACACGCAGCAATATCGTGTCTTTTAGCCACCATATGACGAGCTGACCCCAGAGCCGCGCTTCACAATCACACCTGCCGTCATCAGGGCTAATTTGTTAAACATATCAATAGCGCACTGCTGGCCTTTTTCTCTGCCGGGCCATTGATTCAGCCGGCGCACTGAGTGACAACACCCGACCCCCCTCTCGACTTCACCCCCGTCATCCTCTCTGCAGACAGACACATTGAATCGCCGGCGATCTATGGGCTGTACATGACAAGAAAGAAAAGTTGGATGATAATCAAAGCACAAATAAATAAATCAATTTATCTGCTGGCACTCTCGCAACAATTCCATGCCAATCTGCAAATATATTAAACGTACGAAAAAGCCTATTTACATCCATGGCGTTTCTTCTTTGCCAGCCCACATGCACAGTAAGCATTAAGAGACACAAACTAAAGGAGCAGGGAAGACAAAGAGAGGATAGCGACACAGACCGAGGGTTAGATAAATCACAGCATGCAAAGAAATGATACTTTGCAGCCCTTGGCTCTGCGAGAGCCGCGAGCTGAAATTCTTTTATTTGGAGAGGGGGGGCCTCTGTCCCAGGCTCTCACCGGGAGAGTCTCCTGTCATGTTTGCAAGCACGGAGGTTGAGAGATTGTCTGGCTGGCTGAGTGGCTGGCTGGCTGGCTGGCTGGCAGAAAGAGCCTGTTGTGTGGCTGTGGCAGCAGTAGCGGCAGCAGCCTATGGCGGCACAGACCTCGACATCTGGATCCAGTTTGCTGGGAGCACACTCAGACAGGCCTGACTCTGCCAAGGGGAATCTCAACCCTTTGATTCCTAACTCCCATGGCCCGCTCTAATTGTCATCCCTCATTATTTAGTCAAAGGTGGAGGGATGAATCGTAAACTATTACAGAGAAATGACATTTCCTGCTCCGAGAGAAATCCTCCTCAGCCTCGCTCCCCCTCTCATCTCAGCTGATAAGGACAATGAATTGTATACACGGCTGGAGTGCAAACATCTCTCATCTCTCCTCATGTCATTACCATTTGGCCCGAGAGGGTCTGAACCCACAAGTGATGCAAGTGGGGAAGGGGCGAAAGTTGCAGCTGATTTGATGACAGTCCTCAATGAGAGCGGGGATGTTTGCTGTCAGGAAAGATCTTTACAAAATAAAAGCTTGTGTTCACACTGGGCATTGACAGTACAGTAGCAATTGCAGGGATTACTGCATATAGAGGCAATGTGTTTTCTGTTGTAAACTACATATGGTAACACTGCAGAGAGCTTCATTAAGATCTTTTCTGAATGACTTATTAGAAATGGTAATAGTCGGCGTTACGAGGATGGTAATTTATAGCTAGTAGGGTAAGAATTATGGCAGAGTTTATGAACGGAGCATCTTTAGACGACTTTACAAGGGCTTTCACACACTTGTCTGTAAATACGTTCTCTTATCTTATAGAGGTTATTTCAAACTTAACCCATCCAGCAAATTTCAAATATCAGCTCACTCTTCCTGATCAAATCTGCCTCAACATACTGTATACAACTGCAGCCTGCTTCTCATCATGTAAATTCCAACAACTGATTTGTACATCATTTGGAAAAAACACCAAAGTTTATGGACTGAAGAGTAATCGAGAAAAAACAGTCATACGAGGTTTTTTTTAAATGGATTTTAAAACACACAAACACACAGTGATGTAATTTGCGGTCGCTTTCATCACAGCAACAGACAAGTCAAGCGGATAATCAGGCCAGTAATGACACGTATGTGTCTGAGCACAACACTACCTCTGCCTTTGATATTTTCCCTGTTTGTTTTTGGAAACTCAAGGACGTGTGAATATGTCTAGTGCTTGCGGGTGTTTGCGTGTGAGATGTGCCCTGTCCCCTACCCCTGAAGTGGAAAGTGTGTTCTGCTTTCTATGACATATGACAGCGTGTGTCTGCCATTCAATCATTCAGCAGCAGCAGCAGCAGCAGCAGAGAAGTGTAGCGACGACAGATCATTCAATCCTCTTAAAGCTAATTTCATTTGAATGTGAAGCGGAGAGGAAGTCGTGGGATGAAGTTCTTAAAAGAACCAAGACCAAGTTTCAGCGTTGTGTACTACTGGCTGCACATTTGCGGGAATGAGAAAGATGTGTATCAGCGCCTTCTCTCTCACGCTGCTTTGACTCTTCTTCTTTTTTTTCTTCTTTTTTTTATAGCGGCCATCATTCACTCACCACAGGCTAGATGAGCCATTTTTCCTACTGAATGTTAAGCCTACCATCAGATGAAGTAGTTTCTGATTTCAGTACTAATTGTGCACGTCCACTTAAGAAGCTGACAGCTTGGGCGAATGAGGAGGCTCGCAGGCCTCTGCGGCACGACACTCATCCATCACAGCCTAACCGATTGCATCCCTCTGAAGGCTCAACACGCTAACACCATTAGCTCTACTGCTGGGCATCTAACTAGCACATCACTCACACGGCTACATGCTAACAGCATTACGGCTAATGCTTGCCCCTCTAACTAACACATCCGTCATATGGCTAGAAATCCTACGGCTCTACAGAAACACGGGGAGCCACACTGTCTTCTCTCCGAGACAATCGCCCGCTTTATTTTTGCCTCGGTTACTTTGGTTGCTCTGTTGCTAATGCGCTCATTTGTCTCGGAAGATGCGGAATGCCAGTGAAAGAAAGTTGTTTTCATTCGGGTTTCATCCTGCCCGCAACAGATCTGGGTGTATACGGTTGACTACGCATGCTTCTGTGAAGGGAGACATTCAAATCCGATTATGATTTCATATTTCACAAAGCCAGCACACCACTAGGATGATTTTTAATTAGAACCAGAATCAGTAAAAAGAATGGGGCATGGAGACAATAAAATGAGGAATGCATTCATCCATGTGATGATTCTCTAGCTTTATTTAAGATCTGTGCCAATGTGCTAACAGCATTAATGAAGTTATAAAGAATTATGAGGGGAAATCAAATTTGCCTCGCCACTTGAGCGCCACTAAAATGCCAAACAATAAACTACCAGATTGCAAATTAGATCAGTAAAAATATCAAACACATTGCGGTGCAGGAAAATCCATAATTGCATTTAGTGCCTGGCCTCTCCTGGGGGAAGAGACACTAAAGATCATCAGCAGGCTACACGGGAGCCGCTATTGACAGAGCGGTAAAAATCGACAGGCTAACTAAATAAACACTCCAGGCTCCATTAAATATTCAACGGCTGAGATTTGACAGTCTAGCGTGCCTGCCTCTCCCCATCGCCTCCATTGGCTTCTCTCTGCAGCACATCTTCTCCCTGTCTCCCCTCCTCTTGCACTCCCCCCCTCCCCCCCCCTCCCCTCTTCTTTTCCCCCTCCTCTCCCCTGTGATTCCTGACAGCAATAAATGATGCGGTGCCTGAGGGCGCCGCTCCAGTGGGAGACCTGGAAGGATAGAGCAGCAGAGCAAAAGAAATAAAGGGGAGACAGCCTATGACCAATGGCCATTAACCAAGGACTGAGACAGGGCCCTATGACATCCGCTGACACCCCACCCCCTCAACACACTCTCATTCTCTCAGGCAGACTCACACATGCACGCGCACTCTTACAAACCTGATACACCACAGCCTCCTCTCTCCATTTTGTTGTTTATGTCTTAATACCACAAAGACAGCTGAGCCGCAAAGCTCTGTGTATACACCGAACAGTAGAGAGGTGGTTTCCTCTTCCATTTGTGCCAACTTAAATCACAAATCAAACTTTTTATCCCGCATGTTTGAAACAAAAGTGGCACCACGAAGGAGGTGAAAAACCCCTGCGCTCACGTGCCATCTAAACTCCCGCAGCCTCCTGACAAGATCATACGCATTCATCTGCTGTGGTGAACCGAGCCCAGGTTAT
This sequence comes from Perca flavescens, assembly GCF_004354835.1. NCBI lineage: Eukaryota > Metazoa > Chordata > Actinopteri > Perciformes > Percidae > Perca > Perca flavescens. The sequence continues at coordinate 12,270,395 of NC_041335.1, forward strand.
GCAAATGAGAGATGACAGTGTTATTGTGTAAGGAATATCAATGGAGTAATTACTGTTCCATGTCGGGCTATTGGCCCTCCGCTGCCGCGCCCCAGCCAGCTTGCTTCATTTCTCAGCCGCCCTCTCAGGGGAGAGATGAGCGGCGTGCTCTGGAGAGCAGAGCTAATAATGGCAGCCACGGATACAGGCAGAAGCTTATACGAGCCCCGGGGTCCTGAGCCGCAGACTGCTAAACGTTGCAGGGGTCTCAGGAGAGCCCCCCTGCAAAGATGAAATGATTAAAAAAAAAAAAAAAAAAAACACCCAACCTGACTGACAAGCTGACCGGCCACCTATAACTCTTTGTGCGCTGGGTCAAACCACCAGTGCTCGCTTCAATCATAATGGTGGCTGACCTTTTTGGACATTAGCTGGCTGCCTGACAATGATTCTTCTTAGTAGAGTTATAGAGAAGAAAAAGAAAGGAAAAAAAAAAAAAACAACATTGGCAGATGGGTGGAAATGTTCCAGGTAGCTAACCAGCAGAAATGTGCTGCGCACACTGACACACCAATGAATCAAATGGATTGAAAGGATTTGTAAATCAAAAAAAAAAAAAAAAAGGAATAGCGTTAGAGAAATACAAAATGATCCTGTACGTGTTTCACTGACACTGTTTGTAAGATCCTAATGATCTGGTCTGGCTTGTTTTTTGTTTTTTTTGTGTATTGGCAGCCATCCAATGAGCAAACTCCTCTGGCATGAAAGTGTCATCGAATGTAATGCTCAAATTTGTTGGGGGTGTTAACAAAGAGCTCCCTTTAACATGCGAAAGCGTTGACTGCCTGTAACATGTCAATTGTATCATCTTTTACATGTGATGGATTGTCTAATAAATAAAACTGCCAAGAGGCCACAAGTTCACCTGATGGGGAGAAGGCAACGGGAAAGAGAAACTTCAAAGAAAATGACGGCTGGTACAGGCCCCGGAGCTGGGAATTAACATACCAAGCAGGAGGAATGTTTCTCCCACACACCTTAGTGAAGCAGCAACCTAATCACTTTTCTTTTCTTTTCTGAAAAAAAGAAAAGAAACGAAAATCTCTAATTCCTTAATTGTGTATTTCTTCATAACACACTTGAAGAAAATAAAGTTCTTAGACACGGGCAATGGATTTTATTTGCATTCGGTGCAGCTGGAGATACTAAATGTTCACATTTTTTTATAAAGTTAACTGATTAGCATTTAGGGACTGTACAAAAATCATTAGGGATTGCAGTCAGATTTTTTTTTTTGGGAGACCACAATCTTATTCATCTTTTCTCACCCAAGATTGATATTTCTTATTACTTTTCATTAAAATATTAGAGTCAAATGATAAGGATATCTTACATTTTTTTTATGTTTTGCTTTTAGTTATTATCGAATCGTACCAATACTTTTATATTATTTCGAGATATTGCAGGGATAGTTGCTGTTTCAATTCAACTGGAGCCTCCGTATAAAATACTAATTAAAATGCCTACCGTGCTTATTTAAAAAGGGAAACGCAAAGGTTCAACTCCCCTCATCGCACCAATAATTTACATACAGTCCCTTAAAACGTCAGCGCCACAGTACACAAAGCATTCATGTTTCAACCTAAGCACCAAATAAAATCTCATAACCCCTCAAAAATATAACTGTCTGTACCTTCTTCTATCTGTGTCACGATCTGGGGCGTTGCCCTTACAAGACAGGACCCACATGAAGAGGGAGGTTCATGTGCTGCATTTGTACCTTCACACCATTCATTTCCAGGTCAGGTGCACCTCTCGCGGTGTCCACACACCTCATACATCTTTGCAGGCAAGGACCGGCTTATCTCCATACTTATCTCCAAAGCAATAATTCCCACTTAAAGCTGTAGCCTCAAGCAAATGACTGGACAGGACGGGCCCGGGTGGTACACCACTCCCACTCCTTCAGGCCTCCTACAGGTTATACTGAAAAAAGAAAATGAACAAACATGTCTGGCCACTTTGGCCAGAAGTGGCCAAACTCCTAAAACCTGATCTGAATGTGAACACATAAGAAAATGAAATAAAAATAAACAAATGATTTATCTTCCCTAAGGTCTAAAAAACAAACAAAAAAAAAAAATTGAAATAAACTTTGCCACTCAGTGTAATCTGGTGCTAGGGAATTTGTGAACGTACCCATCTTAAACAGTCAACTCAATCAACCATTCCCGGTCGACGAGCACCAGAGAGAGGCTTACACTTACACAAGGCTCTTGTCTGACGCTAAAATACTTTTCTTTGTGAGACAGATGGGGGTGGGGCGGGGGGGGGGTTTGCCCACAAAACCCAGAAATTCACTGAGTATGAAAAAGTCAAACACGATTTTCATCCAATCCTGGAGAAAACAAGACAAGAGCAATATAGAGATCTGCTGTACGTTTGTGGTGTGAAATCTCGAACGCTTCCGTTCTTTCCTCGCTGCTATCTTTTGACTTAACTCGCCTGTTTGGGATTTTTTTCGGAGGCTGTTTTTCACAGCAATAAAGAACAGCCCGACAGAAACCTGCTTCTCCCTGACATGGTTTCTAGATGCCATAAATCGAATTGTAATGACTAACTGGCTGTTTTGTTTATTTTTCCTTTTTTCTGTCTTAATGTCCTTTCAACAGAGCTTTGATCCTGCTAACCTTATGGATCCTCACCGTAAACACTTACCTTCTGAAGACGTTTTTATCACCCCCGAGGCTCGATGCCAGGCATCTGCGCGGAAGTGCTGCAACAGATAAACTTGCCATGTTGCCAGCAAGGGCAAAGAGGACAACAGACTCTCGCAGTGAAAAGTTTTAAAACTCCTCCATCAGTCTCTGGTTATAGCTTTGAACTGTTGCGGGCTGTAGATTTGCCGTGAAGAGATATCATGCATGTTTTTTTTTTGTTTTTTTTTAAATCTATTTTGCTTTTTTAACATGTGCACTATCTTACCATAGTCAATAAAATCACCACAAAACCTCATGTTTTGGATTGCAAAATACAACTCTGATGTCATCCCAGACCATAAGAACATTACACATGATCTCATTTCAAGCTTGTACAAATATGACTGACGTCCCTGTCCAACCAGAAAAGAAAAATCAAGATCCGAGCTATTTTTGGTAAGATACCAATTATTTAGATCTAATTTTTGGACATATTTAACCACAAAAGCACACACTCAAACCCGTGCATGTCTGAGCGTGTGCATACAAACACACAAACCACCCGTGAACACTCAATCGTTGCCAGTGATGTTTCTTTGAGCAGGAGACCACAGGAATTGTTTATCACTGCGGATCAGAGTGACTAATCAGAAACAGGCTGTTTCTTCTTGAACCTGTGCGAGGTCGAGATGTTTCCTTATCCCACACTGAGAGACGTACGTGCCATGGCATGACCTACCCCTCTCTTCCTCCTCCTCTTCCTCCTCCTGAGTATACTTTGCCAATCCTGGTCCCATCTCCAAAGGGACACTCTGTGATGTTCTGCTGTCCCAGAGAGACTACAAAGATCCATGCTGTGGGGTAACAGAACGCGGGGAACCGTGCCTTACTCAAGACAAATGTTCCCTTTCGTTCTGGTTTATTTATCCCACCCTTAATCTTAATAATTAGCAGATAATGCATATTCTTTCTACTCTTCTCTCTTAGCCGTGAGTTCATACTTAAGTATATCAAGACCCAAGCAAATAATTATGGTAAATAAAAAATAAATAAAAAACAGAGAGAAGGGAATAAAATGTGATTGCTAGGCAAAGTAAGAGTTTCCATTAGCATTTGCCAAAGTACCATTAAATGTTATGGGCACATCAAGACCCACAGAGCATGTTGGTCAGCACAGTGGGAGTATGACATCTTACACTGTGCAGGGCCTCATTCTGGACCATGCAGACAGCTTCAAAAGAACTTAACCGTCAGGAAAAACAGTCTGTATGCTTTAACCACACGCCAAAAGCACCGCTCACGACGAGATAAATGTTGAACTGACTTACCCTTGGGAAGAAACGTAACGCTTGATGTATTATAGTTAGTTATGCAACATTTCTTTGATATAAACAACAACAAGATGATCGTAACATCCATGCCGGGCCAAATGCTGTTAACAGAGAGAAACAGGCTGACTTCTACAGAAATAACGATGCACTGCCGAGGCACTGTGATACAAGTGATGGACCCTCTGTTGCCCATGAGGGATGTTTCAAAGCCGCTGGAACGCTTGTCAGTGCAGTTTATTACTTCCTTGAAATATCTGTAAAGGAGGAACCATTGAGCAAAAGAAAACTGTTTAAGAGCTGGGGGTGTAAATCTTTTTTAATGCTGCTGATCCCTGCGTTAGTGCTGCTTCCAGAAACCGCTCGCTGTTTCTCCTTCCCTACGGTTCCCTCATTACGCATCGTCTTGGAGAAATGGCTACCTTTTCACTTCGCCTTCTCGAATATTGCAAAATAGAAGCGGTTTTCTAAGTTATAACTGCAGAGGCTGTGTCTGCCAAGAGTCTGTCGCTTATACTTAGCCCCCCCCACCCCCTCTTTATTTCTGTGGCTGTTGGTTAGGAGAAGCCATGTCACAAAGCCAAAGTAGTGACATACAGAGGCATGCTGTTGTAGTGTCAACTTAATATGGATATTTGCGATACCTCAAGAACATCTTACAGTGTACGCTGATGGCTACTGGATGACTGACGTTGCTAGTCAACATTGATCAAGGAATCCTCATTTTAATGAAGAAACAGTGGGGTTTTTTTTCTGTGTATTTTCTTCCAGTGAGGATAGATTTTGACAAGGATCCTGAAGCTCTCCATTTCTCCCCCAGGTTAGGTTAGTTCCTGGTGGGATGTTTTTGTGCGGAGAGGCCACTTTTCTTTCTTATCTTCCTGTCATCTCAGTGGGACGGCAGGGCACGACTCCTTCTCTGGCTCCAGAACCACAGGCTTCCTCTGGACACTAAACCGCCGCTCCACACTAGATGTACTCTTTGAGAGGGTGGTTGTTTAGGGTGTGTCAGAGCTTATTAGGGCCAGAATGTGTGAAAAAACCAGAGCTGGGCGAAACACGATTTGCAAAATAAGTTTTAATGGGTTGTTTCGCGTGTCTTAAGCGCCAGCAGCACGGGGGTTTACCACATGAGGCAGAGCAGGCAGACAGAACATTTGGACAATCGCAAGGAACTATGTAAAGTTTACACTATCTGAATTTTTCTTATTTTGCAAACCACATCCCACTGTTATTTGGAAATGGATACGATAAATGACACACAGAATGTATACAACCATTAATTTTGGGAGGAAGTTGGTGCTTGTGTGCAAAAATATCATATTTCTCCCCCTAAATCAGTGATTCCCAAACTTGCACAGCCCTGTCAAGATGAACTCAATTAATCCCTCATTGACATCAGCCATCCTTCTTTAAAAGCATTTATTTAAATTCATTTTAAACGTGGGGTTATTCAACTATTAATGATACAAAAGTGGATATAATAGTGGTTGTTACAATATTTTATTCAGACAGTTTAACTGGCAATGATTACGTTGGTTTGGTTAAGTTTGCATCAGTACTACTATGTGGAATAGTAGAAGCTGGACTTTTAAGCCATTTATTCATTACTATTGGCTGTTTTGGCCAAGTATGCATTGGCTATTCCAACTGTTTATCTAACTATTTTAACTAACTATTAATACTACCATAGAATATTATAGAGCCAAGACGAAACTGACAGAAGAACAAGTCGCAATTACAAATGTGTCTGCTAAATCAGCACCACGGACAACACCATGGATTTATCAATACACAGTCAGGCTACTAATATATCAGAGCCATAGATTCACAGATAACATGCACAAACCTCACTCAGATAAAGGCGCAATATGTCAGGCTAACATAGTCAACTAAACTAAACTCTGCCCCGTACTCTTTATGCTGCCGGACTCATGTCATTTTTTTGTCCTACTATTTCACATGTTCATCCATTACTATTAGCTAATTATTTCTTCAATAATTTCTATTTTCTCAAATTACTTTCTATTCTGCAATCTTTCCACCCCTTTCTACCCCCTGGCAACAGGTGAAGTACCCCTTGGGTACTAGTAGCCTACCCCTTGGTTGGTGATCATTGATCTGAAGCACCATGGCATGACCCTTGACACCGTTTACTGCCAGTGACGATGACACTTTTGTTGCCCTCACCACATAATAATTATGTAAATACATACATGCAACTAGAAGTATACATTTAACAGTCAATTACACAATGTGAAAAGGAGAAAGAAAGACAGAAAGCTTTATTCGTTCCTATGTATGAGTTGTGGTGAGGCTAAAACCTATAATAAAATCATGAATGGCAGCATGTGTGTAGATAGTCTCTCACATAGACATACTTGTGGGAAATAGGAAAAACATACACTGCGTACTGAGGTGCTGAACCTGCATGCAGCTTGGAGAATGTTAATAAGGATTATGGTTAATGTACTTATAATATTCGTGGCAAAGGCCAGGCATGTTTTGCCACTGTCTTTGAAGCGGCCGAGGCTTCTGCCAAGCAACACCAACGTTCATGTTTATGTTGTGAAAATAAATGTTTCTCTGTGTCACATTTAACTAAAAGAAAGTGCAGCTAAGTTGGAACCCTTGAGAGGATCAGATAGAAATTCCTTCTCTGTCAGACAAACAAGGCTGTAAGTGCTGTAATAATTTTTTCGAACATGTAAGCCATAAAGAGATGCTGATGTCAGAGAGCGCGCTGTGACCCTGCCGACCTAGCGCCTGCTGCCTGGCCTCTGGTTAGTGTAAGCTGCCTCCAGCTGAAAGCTACTACAGTCCATCGTGTGTATATGTGATGTTTCCAAGGAGAGATGGACCAATTAATCTGATTATAGTCGCAAATCCTCCGACATGTGTAGGCCTGTCTGCGACCATGTGCAGTACAGATGTACATCCATGTGTGTGTGAGTATGTACCTGTGTGTGTATCAGATAATGTGATCCACAGACGGAGTGAAGGTATGGCTCCATGTACTTTATGCACAAAATCAGAATCTTGGCAAAAAATATCTAACCCACAAGATTTATGAAATATCTTGAGTGACATTTTGCAAACATTTACCAATCTGATAAATGGGAATTGGTCTTTCCAGTAAAAGAAAAAAAAAAATGGTTGCAAAGGAGCTGTGACGGTATGCAAAATTACAGGCTGTGGGTGAATGCTCGTTGCTCGGAAGTCAGAAAGCGACAGTTAAACGTACACGAAATATAAATACTGGGTGAAATAGTAAACCATCTGCCAAAGCTTTCGCGGTCTGTTTAAAAACACAACACCCGAGCACTTAAGGGTTTTAAACAGCCCCTTTTCATTGGCATGGTTATGAATATGCCTATTCTGAAGGGCGATCATTTTCAAGCCAGAGATGGGAGTCAGTCACAGCTCGCCGTATGTTTGTGCCACTGACTGCAGCCTGCGCTGAGGAGCGGGAGGAAGTGGAACGAGGAGCTGACAGACAGGGCCTGATACTGCACTTCCACCACGGGCCAATCCCCAGCTAACCCCTGTGCTGACAGCCAGGATGTAGCACTCATCCACAGGCCACAGCCCAGGCTCTGGGGCCCAGGAAAAGGAGAGCATGGAGAGCAGGGAGAAGGCCGGTCTGCTGATGATAGAATGGAGAAAAGGGGGGGGGGGGTCTGGTGGTTTGGGTGGCACGCACCGCTTTTTGCCTCCAAAGCGGCATGACCAACGGGAGAATCCACAGACTGTGTCGCCTGCCAACAGCATGTCCAATTCTTGGCCGAGCGACAGACCCACTACACACGGGCATGCTACACACACACACATATGGCTGCACACATGCAAGCACATTCACACAGGAATGTAAAAAACACTATCAAATGCAAAGTGAAGCTGGAACCCATAAGATACCGTTCGATAAACACGCTGTATTGAGAAACTGCAAAAACACCGACTTGAAGACACATTCACACCGCAAACACTCAAAGTGGCATTTTTTCCTAAAACCAGATTTTCTGGTTACTTCACAGATTAAAGTTTAAAAGTGAGACGATCCCACATAGACATAACAGACGACATCGCATTTCACTGACAGAGCGCTATTACTGACAGCATTCATCCAGAGAACTGCACGGGCAGAACTAACATTTTGTGTTTAGTTTAACCTACCGAGCTAGATGTAATTGATAACATGACCTCATCAAAACTTTAGTTCCCTGATATTTGTTGCGAGACAAGAGTCTTAGAAGAACCCGAAGACTGCGGGTCAATAAATAATGTAGTCCTGTTCGGTGCTGTGCAGAAGCACAGTGGAGTGATGAAGGTTGAGAGGCCACCGGTGACCCCGGCTGCACACTGCGAGAGGGCTCCGCTCGCTCAGAGCCAGAGCTGTCTCTCCAGCTGGGATCACAACACAATGTTGGAGCTCTGGTTTCAGAGCACAACTCCGGGCCTGGGGCTGGCACTCCCCCTGTGAGGCTGGGCCTGCAGGGCCAACGTTGAGGCAGACAGACACCCTAGGGGTCAGCCAACCCACCCGCTCTCAGGAGGAGGCAGCGACAAGCATAGAAGCCAAAGACTGATTGGAGCTGCCTCAGACCAAAGCTTTGCATTTTTCGACCGCTGAGTTTGGGTTTGCATCAAGCCTCAGTCTACAGCAGCTATTTCTGTTCAATGGGGTTTCTAGTGAACCGACCCCAGAGGCAAATTCTGTGCATAAATAATGTGCTACGAGGCCATGAGGTTGAATCAAACAATGCTATCGGCTGGAGGAGAGCATTTAGGTGAATGGAGCAAACAACTCAGCCTTCACCTGCAGCAACACATTTTTCTAATCAAGGCAACCGGACAGAAATCTCCATCTTGAGAGCTCTGTGAAATCACATATACACAAAAACCACATTGAACAATTTTTATTGTTTTATCCTACTTGTCCATCCCTTTTATAGACACCAGATCATTCTGCAGCGTTCACGAGTCATGGAATTTCCCAAGAAGACGAATTGTAGCAGCTTTCTGGGAAACATTAATATCCAACCGGCAGAGGAAAGGTAAAGGGAGAGGAGAAGAGATCGGGGGTGTACAGCAGGGGGGTGAGGTGCAGACGATCAGTATCGGAGCATGGTACCTGATGATAAAATGCCTCTTCTGTTGCAACGCTTTCCAGCCCCCCCTTGTTGCAGAGTTTCCTCTACTGTTTGCCACCGTTTAATGCAGAACATGACGTCTGTGTTACAACTGTCCTATGGGACACTGGTGGTGGGTGTCTGGATAAGAGTCCAAGATGGGCAGTCATCTTCTGCACACACACACACACACACACACACACACACACACACTCCCCTGTCATCACGGCTGCACTGCAGATTCTCCACATCTGCCTTGCCTTACACCGCTTATAGCCCTGCACTTACCAAGCCCCCATCATCTCTGCCTCCCTCCCACGTCTCCACTCCCCCATCAGGATCATCCAAATATTTCCCCTCGCTGCTTTTTGAAGCTTCCATGGGTCACAGGACCTCGTGCACAAATCATGCTGGTTTGCCGTGGGGGGGCCGGTCAGAGAGGAGGAGAGTGGGGCAGACTCATAGTAACCCAATCTGCAATGTTTTCAGACGGGGTTATTTTTCTTGCCAAGACAGCCATCACCAATCAGCGGCTGGTTCTAAACAGCGAGTTTAGGGAGCGCTCGCTGTAGATGCCGGTCCTGGCAGCTGATTTCAACCATATTCCCCAGCCACGCCAGGGGGAAGAGACGGAGAGTAAATTCAGAGAGCCTGACAGCCTGCAACGGTTTAACACGGGGGTTAGCCCCAAATACATAGCTCTGGGTTTATGTTGATGGATGGATAACCAAATCCATCTCATTGTTTGCAATAAAACATAGATGTTAGTTTTCACAATGTGACACCACACTTTGCCATGGTGCTGAATTATGATGAAGAGACAAAATTCAGTCAGCCACCAGTTTTTGGAACGTGTACTGTATATTTCAGATGCAAAGGGAGGGAAATAACAAACTCAAATACACGAGGATAATAAAAGACTCAAGTCAGCTCTACAGTGTGTGGGCACAGGAGGTTCAATAACTAATGCAGAATTTTCATAAGCCCTAAAACCAGGCCCCGTAAACAGGACAGACAGAGCAGGATGAGCCAGTGTGACCCCCCCAACTCCCACCTGCAGAGCATACCAGCCCAGGGTGAGAGGAGATGCTGGGCAGGAATCCGCAAGTGCTGGTTAAAGTAATCACATTGGTTTCACTGCATCTGATCTGCAGTCTAACAGACTTCCAAACAGTTGAATGAGTAAATAAAGTGCCCCAGGGGACTCCCGCTGGAGATGGATTACCACAAGGGTGCACACACAAAAGGAGATGAAGCCCCACAACCCGATGTGAGCCTCAGACAAAAGCCTAGCGTTGGACCTCGACCAGGGAACCGGCAAACTTTATTAATCTCATCCTAGACAGAACCCTCCTGCCATTGCAATCCATGCACTTCCAGACAGACGCATGCTCTGCCGTGAGCAGGTACACACTCTAAAATGACTGTGCATGCGTGTGTGTGTGTGTGTGTGTGTGTGTGTGTGTGTGCATCTGTGATCGGTCGCACAAGTGTGTGACCATATGTATTTGTACACGAGACGGTGAATGCATGGTTGTGTGCATTCGCTTGAGCAAACATTTTAGCATACTGTAGATGCACAAATGTGTGCCTGTGTGCGCATGAGTGTGTATGCGTCCGCTCGAGTGCTTAGACCTCATAGGATGAGTCTCATGCTCACTTGGCTGTGGAGGCCGAGTCTGGAGGGGACTAAGGGCCGTGGCATTCTGCAGCCCCATCCCACCCCGGTCCCCATTCTTCCCTCTTTCTGGGCCTGACACAAATAAAAGGATTAGGAGCCCCCGTTTCCGTCAGACCCTCCATTCAAGACAAAGCTCCGACCAGCTTAGTGTCACACTTAATGATAAAAGTGCAAATCTCTGTCAGTCACTTTGGGCAGGAATACCGGTATTTGGGGGGCTAATCTCATTTGATGAAGATTAAAAGGGGAAAGGGGGGGGACAAAGAAATGTGTTTTGCTGTATCTGTACAAAAATCTAGACTGCTGAAATTCAGACACGCAGCAACTAAGATGAGGTGCTGAAATGTATCTTTTAAATACTGAGAGTGACTGTGAGGACGTGCGAGGAGCTTAGATTGGAGACAAAGAAAGAAAGAAGCAAAGAGAGGAAGCAAGTGTACACACACACACACACACACACACACACACACACACACACACACGTATGCGCCCACACCCTCACAAAAACCTGGGGTGTATATAGACAAACACACTGCTCTGCCCATTCCCATGTAGAGCTAGAATGTGTGACGTGAGTGTGAGAGTAAGCCCTGGGCACACAACAGTCTGAATGCAGCACTTGCCACTATGATGCCAGTCCTCTCTAGTGTATCTGTGAAAAGCCTACGTGTTGGAAAAACATTCCAGAGTGGGATCACATATACACAGTTGGGGCCAGCAGCGATACTGCGAGCCAGCAGCAGAGGCCATGTCTCAATTTCTCATGCACGTTCGACCAGGCTGCCTGGAGAAACAAGTGTGGGCTTTTTCCAAACTATAGAAGCAGAATGAGACAAATAGATATGACACGTAATTGAAAAATAATGGGAATAATTCTGTAAATGTTACACTTTCATCTGACACACTGTAAGTGATGTTTGAAATGAATAGTTTCAGCGAAAAACCAGCCAGTAAAAAAAAAAAAAAAAAAAAAAAAAAAAGAAACCCAAAAAAAGTTTAAACATGTAATCTGGCAAATTGAAATTGAAAACATTTGCTGAGTGTGCGTATTTCTCGCCTGGCTACTTTAAGAAACCTATTACAGTGTTTCACAGATTTAGCCAAAATCTAATTTGCAAATTGCATCTAATGGTTTTGTGGTTGCCTTCCTTTTTTTGTTTTGTTATGAAGAGTTGTCATGCTGTGAAAATAAACCTGAAGGCCCATGGACTTGGGAGCCAGTAATAAAAATCACTACATTGCCGAGCCGAGGGCTTTCGCTCCACCGTCACTGATTAGCATTCCCGGTTGACTGACATGTCCCACTGGCTGCCTAACAGCCGGCTTTAGGAGATGAGGTTAAATTGTGGCTACCAACAAATTGCATGCTTGAGTTCCTCTGCACCCCTCTGCTATCATCCAGTGTAATGTGAGCACACCAGGCAGATCCCTCTGCAGAGCCTTCTCCTCCCCTGCACTACAGCTCCCCCACATAAAGCCACAGAGACCTCTTTCCTCATCCCTCGCCACCAGTCTGGCCTCTAAAGTGGTGATGGGCATTACCGTGGCTGAGCCTCTGTGGCTTCCCAGAGCATCCTGCAAAGTGCTTTGTGTTCCAACTGCTGCTACATACACACACACACACACACACACACACACACACACACACACACACACACACACACACACATATACACACTTTGTTCCCACTCATTTCTACTAAAATACACGGCAGCCTTTATAATATAAACCTTCGCGAAGTCACCTGATTTCACAACGTAATACTTAAGATTTACTGACAGCATCACTAAAAACATCAAGTGAATATAAACAGAAGGCTATTGAAGCTTTTATAGACGTAGCTGGTGCAAAATATATAACAGGGCTATTCATATATACATGGGTCGGTGTAAAACGATACGTTTAAATCAAATATTTATCACTCAAAGAGCTATTTGTGGGAACCGGAAAGTACAAAAAAAAAACTAGTTGCAGCTAGTGATGCAAATAAATACCACTCCAACAGGTCCTTTAATGGGTCTAAATATGCTGGGGAGGGGGGGGACAGTTAGCAAACCGTGAGATGACAGATGATGCATCCTAGTATGCTGCTGGGACAGGCCGAGCCATGTTGACATAAAACCCAATACTTCCTTACAGAGGAACGGGGCCAGCTTCATACTAGCTCCACGGCGAGCACTAAAAAATCCCAGCAAGCTGAAGCAATATTATCCGGCTTAGTGTTCCTAACATTAGATTTGTCTCTCTGTAGAGGTCCTCTTTTATTTACCCAAGAGCAGTGGCTAAAGACACGTTTTTTTTATCCTTTTTAGGGAGAATTAAAAACAAAAAGGAAGGAAAGTATAGCTGAAAGGTAGACAGGCTCGCACAAAGGAACGCACACCCACAGATCTGAGCAGCTTCTTGAATACTGAGGACAGTCTTAAATTAAGTGCAAAACTACCCGCCTGGGTTGGCAACTCAAAGTACATCCTAGTTTTTTTTTTGGTGCACGTACGAGCATTCGCAAAGTGCCAGGCCACGCGGGAGTGTCCTAGAGTGAGTAAAACACACACACACACTCGGTGAGCTAACACAGAAAGCCAGCCGTCAGCATCTATCCGGCACACATTGCTGCGGAGTCCCGAGCACAGCTAATTAAAAAACAACAATTTCACAGGAGGGCACTCCAAACAGTTCTAAAAAGCACCTCTCAGCACACCGGGGGATCGTCCAGCGTACACGGGAGGTGAGACAGGTTCTGGGAGATCGGCTTTTTACGGCTTCATCACTGCTGTGTTTTCCTACTACTCATACTACCGTGACCTGAATTTCATTTTGCTTACGGCGCGAGAATTTGAAAATTGGGGGAGGGAAAAAATCTGCATGCTGCATGTATTTGGATAAGTTGCAAATGAAACATTCCTAAAATAAAAAATGTCCTAAACAGTCAGTTATAGAGTTATAGAACATGGAGAAAAAAATAAATCCACTGTGGAATGTGAGGTTTTTATGCATCAGCAGGACCCATACGTAGGCAGCATGGTGTAGAATATAGTTTAGTTAATGTTGTGTTTTTTGTAGATGAAGCCCATGGCAGTTTCTAACAAGGTAGTCCATTACAGGGGTGTTGTCCAACACTTCGGTCAAGTGATAGGCCTCATTACATGGCTCCTTTTCAAAGCATCTGCTTGGTTAGAGGAAAGGTCTCCCTGGGGGGAGGGAGGGGGAGACATCTCTCTCTTCCTAATGATGTATAATTGACCTCCAAACACCAGGGCACAACAAACTCTCTCGGGGTGGTGTAATTCCACTCTACCTTTTACATACCGCCCGTCTCGTTCGAGCTTGTTCCTCCTCTACGGCTGTGGCTCCCCTCCCAACTGACAGCTCTGCCTGGCTGCCTTCGATTCCAACTTAAATATTCTCGCAAACGTCACAGCTATATCGCTGTATTTCTCCTCTTCTTAACCATATTACATCCCCCCCCACCTCTGGAAAATATGCCTGACATTGGTACGTTTAAGATTTTATTTTAGACCCTGAATCTTAAAGCAAAAATAAACAAAAATCCCTCATTTACACTTTTCGTATCCAGACAGGGGTCAGCTGCATGGCACAAAAAGAGGCCATTGTAATCCAATCTTGTTACTATATAATTGCACTGTATATGGAGCAAGATGTGTTGAAACTGTGTTGGTGGGAGTTTTAATAACACGGTACACAATTGTTTTCCCCCGTCTACACTTAAACCTGTTCCAAAGGTGCGAAAAAAGACTGCTTGCCAATTCCTTGATTTATTATAGCTAGTGAGAGCTGATTACGGGGCATGAATCAGTTGCTGTAGGAATGTAATTAGGCACGAAGACCTCTGTAAGGCTAGGAGCTCTCTTCACGGCCCAAAGCAGTTTGTGGGCTGACAAATGCATCTTAAATGGGTGTCATAAAAGTCAAAAAGGTGCCAATTACATCTTTAAGTATCCCATCAATGCGAGTGGAATAAACAGAAGAAAAAAAAAGGGATACTTCTTTCTATGTGATGGAAGGACCCTCCAGCTATACTAACCTTTAACATGAAAAAAAATTAAAAATAATAATAATAATAAGTGGGGGGAGGAGGGTGAAGAATTAAAAAGATGAATATGTAATGAATAACAGTGTGTGAGAGTGGTATGTCGGCCAGCAGGTTGTTGTGTTTGGCCGGGGTAATCGGACTTGCCACACAAGCTCTCGGCATTCGACGTGTAGCAGAGGAAAGGGGGGAATGGTCAGTTTTATACCAAATATGGCACTTCAAAAGCATGTCGGAAACTAAATGCCACAGGAAAGAGGAATATTTGGATGCAAAATAAATCTGTTTATGTCTCTATGTCTCTTCTCCTTACACACACACACACACACACACACACACACACACACACACATACACACACACACACACACACACCCCAAACAAATAAAAAAGCACAAAAGGCCGGCGCTATAACAGGCATGAGAAAGAGATCCTTCTCTCTGCCGGACTGCCTCAGCTTCCAGCCGCCTCTGAGCCGTGACGCCGTGGCTCTGGTATCCCATAGTTACTGCTATGAATTTTCCATTGTTATCCGCCGACTACACTCCTGTCACAGAGCTGGATGAATGGCACGCATGGCAATAGATGTAACTCTTTGTTGCTTGCAAGGCATCTAGCAGAGAGCCATAATGTCCCGGTAATCGAAGTAGAATTGTTAAAAAGGCCGGACACAAAAAGCATGAAAAGCACTCACGCTATGAGAAACACAGGGCACCCCAGGGTTCTCGAAAGGCCAAAACAGCAACTTTCAGCATTGTTGTTATGCTTTCGTTACTATAGCCTCAATATTTACCTCCCTATACCTGCCATCTCTACTGCTTTTATGCCATCATTTAATAATTCAATTGACTAATTTGCCTTGCTCCATGGCTAATGCCACTTCCTGTCATAGGCCTTATATAGCATGTACAACTTTATAGTAATTCACTTTGAAACAAAAAAAGCACAATTTCCACAACATTCCCATGTATCTATAATTTATGGAATTGTTCGTTTTAGTGGCTGAAAAATGAATAATGCTGTTCTTTTATTTATTGTGTTAAATTTGGGAGAATAAATGATCAAAAATTAACAATCTGCATTTAGTCTGCTGTTATAATCACACATTTTAACCAAAAATAAGTTCGATTTTTTTTTTATGTTTCTAAACTGTGAAACGTGCAATTTAAAACTAAATTATGAATACTTTTAAAATTGTGTGTGTGTGTGTGTGTGTGTGTGTGTGTGTGTGTGTGTGTGTGTTGTGTCACTGTCTACGTGTCAACTTGTAGGCCTAATTATTTGTTTCTCACTAAATCCACGTTGTTAGCGTGTTCAGCTTGCAAGCACCTTTCACTCAACATGGAGTAAAAAGCGCATATTGTTCTTCATTAAAGCGTTAAATTGTTGCCATGTCTCATATGCCGCGCGCAAAAAAAAACACGTCACATCCAATAAAAATGAAACAGCCCCGAAATAAACTCAAATTTTAAAATAGCATACAATAAAAAATAAAAAAAATAAAAACTGCTATGGTAAAATAAATAAAGCACTATTTTAAAATCTAATAAAATAAAGCAAATCGACGCATCCGATTTTCAGAGTAAATGCATTTGGGCTGATCGGAAAATAAATCTGAACTGTGGTTATCAGGCTCAATAAAGAAAGCAAACAGAAATGATGTTTTTACATATTATTTGGAATGAATGCGAGGCGATTGATGGTGATTGGGAAAGGCCACATGATGCAACCAGGAAATACCTGACAGAAAGCGGAATCAAACAAACCGAGATTGTACGCCTGCACGTTCTCGGGGCCTAGGTGGAATCACATCTTCTTTCTTTTTCTATTTTTATTTTTTTGTCAGAAATGCGCTCGTTCCGCAGACACAAATGTGGAAATACCGTCACGGTGGGCCAATAATATATGAGCGCTAATGCCGGTGTGAGCACTCTGCGGCAAACATTGTCACATCTATCTCACACTCATTATTCAAACTGTTAGATGAAGTAAAAAAATAAAAATAAAAATAAATAAAAGCTCAGATTTAATTCCACTTGTTCCTGGTGATTTTATAATTTGGCAGGAAACACGTCATGTTTCAACTCCGGCGGAACAAGCATTGGCAACAGGTTGGGAAATCATACCTCCATATCATATTTGTTTTTAATTTTGTCAGAATTCACACACACACACACACACACACACACACACACACACACACACACACACACACACACTCACTCACTCACTCACTCACACACACAGGGCCTCCAGGCCAGCCAAAGCCATCACAATGCCTTTTTTGGGGGTTTTAAATCATTGCACACCAACGAAAGCAATCTGAAGAAATGCAGACAGGGAGAGGGAGAGAGAGAGAGATAGAGAGAGAGAAAGAGAGGGCAGAGATTCTCCCCTCGCGAGTAGTACTAATTGTGTGCTTACTGTTGGTAGTCGTGTTTGCAGTAAAGTTTCCTTTCTCGGAAGTAACAGCTGGTGGTGAGGGGCTGTTGACACACGGTGCACTGCAAACACTCCTCGTGCCACGACGAGTCGTTGACTCTCATCAGGAAGCGGTCGGAGATGGGACGCTGGCATCCTTCACACACCGAGGGATGGTGACAGTCAGTCCCTGCATGGAACAGCAGAAAAGAGAGAGAGACAGAGAGAGAGAGAGAGAAAGAGAGAGAGACAAGGCCTGAGTAAAGGACTGTAATGTCGGATTAGAATCCCTTAAAGCGCTTAAAAAAGGCCCGCACACTGGAGAAATCTATTGAGGTGAATGGTGTTTAATCAAATAAATAAATAAAAAAAAAAAAAAAAAAAATGCAGGTTTTAATGAATGGATTTGATATTTTCTCTCCAATAAGGCCTGCAGATTAGGTCACTCCTGCAGCCTTTAGATAGATGTCTGACTCGCTTATGATGCCTTCACAATAACATAACAATAAAAGTACACCCCTTTTTTTTTTTTTTTATATCTGTAGTTTTATCTCCTTTGCATGCGTGGATATGAACTGTACATGGTCGTTAGGTGTCAGGAAAACAAAAGCACTTGGGCATGCACGCACGGTAATGCTATCCAGACAGGAATAACAGTCCTGTGTTTGACCTCGCGAGTGATTTGCTGAGGTTTATTCGGGGGGAAAAAAGAAGAAAAAAAAAAGATCACGAAGAAGATTGGGGGACTCACCGAGCATGACTCCGAGCGTGGCTTGTCCCGATCGCAGGGGATGATCTTCCATTTTTATGCCGTCCAGCATGATGCACGTCTCGGACTGTTCTCCCGCGGAGAGGCGCTCCAGTGACACCAGACCTGTTGCAATATCCATAAGAATACGGTCAGACTGGACGAGAGGATCCCGGGCGGGCGGGCACACGGACGGGCGGGCGGGCACACACAGCTGTCTGGAGGCAAAGCGAGGAAGCGAAGGCTGGAAACCTGTTGAAAGCCGCCCGAGTTCCGTGTGACAACAGCCTGCAGCTCGGAGGCGCAAAACTAGAAAATGAGCCTATAACTATGAAATGCAACAACAACAACCAAAAAAACTCTGTTGCTCGCAATAGTTAAAAGGTAACGGCAGTGTTAGCCGGGCTACACAAATCCCAAATGTGTCAGGAGAAGCGTGGAGAGACAGAAAGGACACAATAAAAGTGGAGGAAAAAAAAAAATAACTCTCTCAACAGTCACCTGTTATATGATTAGAGGACTGGGGGGGTAATGGGGGCTGTAGGAAGCTGTATCCTCTCGTCCTCGAGCCGACGGGGAGAAAGCTGCCTGCCAGGGATCTCTTCACGTTTTGTTAAAGGTGAGAAAAAAAGGAAAGCAACGCAACTTGACAACAAATCCCAAAAAACAACACGCGCGTCTGCGTGGAGATGTCCCAGTGGCAGGAACTCGAACTCTTTGGAAGGCAGCAGAGACGGTCGGTCGGTCGGTCGGTCGGTTGGTTTGTGTGCCTGTCGCTGCAAAAGTCTGAGATCGAGATTGAAGCGAGTGGATCCTCCCACTCCTGCATGCATGGCTACACTTTTTTTTTCATCCCCCAATTCACTGCCATTGGGATGCTATTGGAGAAGAGTACAGTGCGGTCCAATAACACACACACACACACACACACACACACACACACACACACACACGGATTCAAGCGTAAAGAAGAGCACAGAGAGAAAAGTGATATTTCAGAGGCCTGGCTGCACAAGGAAACAACAATGCAGTGCTATATCATAATAATAACAACACTACTAGTAACCTACTACTAACTAATAACAAAAAATATTATTGCACTCAAATGTAATATACATATATATATATATATCATGTGACACGCTTTCTGATCAAATACTGCATTCCGTGGAAGTGATTTAGCAAAAATGAACTTAAATATGTTGAAGCGAGATAATGCAGGCTATACCTTCTACTTGCATCACGAATTAATAAGTCATATTTCCGTCAGTAGTGACGAATACAGACGAGCATGGCTCTTTTGTGTATTGTTTCCAGATGAAGCTGCTGTCCCCCTTTCAGCTGATGCACCTGGCGATCCGCGCGGTGATAACAGCACCGAGCCATGGCTGGCCACCTCTGTCTAAGGGAAAAGCACCAATAATAGTACTAATAATAGTACTACTACTACTACTACTAATAATAATAATAATAATACAATTAATAAAACGGAAGAGCGTTAGGGTCACATGTGAATTATGTATTTGAGTTCTGACTTTAAACTAGAACCCAAATGCATGTTTCACACTGGCCCTAACCCTCTTCCGTATAATAGTAATTCGTATAGGGCCTTTGCTGTATTTATTTAGCAAGAACACGGCATCTATATATTTTATTCCATGATGTATGAGCCCTCAGCAGAATCAAAGCAACCCAATGTGAATACTTTAAAATCCCACCAAACACGCATAATAATAATAATAATAATAATAAAAAATAAAATAAATAAAAAGATAGGCTTTATATAGCCTATATCTGTGTCGAGATGTGATCAAGACGTTTGCGGAGGTGCGGAGGACTGTTGCACTGAGGCCTGTCTGATATTACATGGCTGCTAATGGGATTGGGCGCTGCTTCCCATGTCACGCTGAAAGAGAGCCTCATTGTTATCAAGTTATTTAAAAAAAATAATAATAATAATAATTAAAAAAAAATAGCTCTATAGCTACAGAGCCAGGTAGGAAAAGACAAGACTGGACGCATTGGACACACGATTTAAGGCGACAAAGCAGCGTTACTATATGATCAGATCAGCTCATGCATGACAGTTTTTATTTAAAATAAAGGCTAATCTAGTGCTCAATTAAAGATAACGGAGGCACGAAGATAGTTGACTGACTAACCGCAACGGTATAGGCATAATAATAGTCCTAACTTTATAATAATAATTAGGCTACATTTTAACAATAGCCTAAGTTGCAGAAAATTATATTATGGAAAAAAAAAGCTGTCATATGTCAATATTTCACATATTTTCACTGTCTGCTGCAAGGAAAAAAGAAGTAAAAGAAAAAAAACAGATGCACATTTTTCTGCAGAATCATTATTACGTGTCTACCATAGACTGCATACAATAGGGCTGTATACGCAGCGTTTACCTTCAGCCCAAAGGCCTTTAGCTGCTGTTCCTCGCGTCCTCTGTGGAGCATCCAGCCGATGACCTGTAGCCCACTTTGGGAAACAGAGAGCGGACTGTTGGCGTTGCCCTCTGCCGGTCACTCAGAGAACTGCTGCAGGATGTATGGGAAAAGATACAGAGGAGCCAAATACACGCAGGAAATGAACATTTTCACCTATACTGTCACATTATTATTATTTTTTTTAAGAATGACATTAGAACTATCACAGGCGTGTTTAAAGTACAGATAAATAGGCATTTAATATGAATACTGAATCTTAATGTTTTTTTCTTTCATTACAGCACACATATTTACACTTGCTGTGTTAAAATCAGTCCATAGCTGCCAGTCATGAAGTCATCCAGCCCCGGCTTTAGCTGTTTTTTTTTTTCCCCTTCTATTTCCAGCACTTCTATCAGCATGGGGTCAATTACCTCCGCCTCGCACTATATTGGATTATCTTACCTCTAAGCAGCATTATGAGCTGAGCTATGTCAATACAATATAGGCTAATCAATACTTTAATTTTTTTTTAAACATATAATATAGCCCGTGTTACCCCCCTCCCCTCACCACCCTCCTCGTCGGTTCATTCAGCAGTTCTCGGCCAGGTCACTTGTGTGAATGAGGACATCAAACATCCATTCAATAAATCAATCCGCCAACTTTTAGCCGGCGGTGTTTTAATGAGCTTCTACATGACAAGCCCTCCCACGCCTGCTGCTATAAGGCAGGAAGAAGAGGAAGAAGAGGAAGAGGAAGAAAAAAAGCGTTGCAGCAGGTGTGCAGTAGCCTACAGAAAGCAATGGTCTCCTAAAGTTAAGCAATTGACTCTAAAGTAAGCAGAACTGTTGCATCCATCGGAAAGGTAAGAGAGCATTATAACGCGCCATTATAGCACTGCACATTCCCGCACGCTGCTGCGGCTGCTGCTGGGATTTCGATTAGTTTTCACACTGAGTGTAAAGACTCTGGACATTAATTAAAACAGAAAAACATGAAGTTTTGAATGCAGAAGAAGAGCAAATTATTTCGCAAAAAAGCGCGAAAATATGATCCTGCATTTAAATAGTTGAGCCAGAGCTAAGTTTTAATATTGCGAAAACCTGCGCACACTTTTGCATGCAAATTGTCGGATTTGACATTCACAACGGAAGTTTGTGTGAGAGTGCATAAAGAAAACGAAGATATCTACTACCAGCTATTATCAGCGACAATTGTGTTATTACGCCTATTTAAAATAATGTGTCATTTTGAATGAACGTATAACTGTTCTGGAAAGATAAAGAATTAGCACAGCAGGGAACAAAATTCAAAGTTCGAACTATATATATATATATATATATATATATATATATATATATATATATATATATATATATATATATATAGGCTACATTAACCCAATTAAATAGGGTACATGGAATTAGCATATATCTTTCAATCCATAAAAATATATATATATATATATATATATATATATATATATATATATATATATATATATATATATATATATATAGAGAGAGAGAGAGAGAGAGAGAGAGAGAGAGATAGATAGATAGGTAGATAGATATATAGATAGGCTACATTAACATAATTAAATAGGCTACATGGAATTATTTCACGACTTCGTTGCATTTAAATCTCATCCAAACAAACGCATCAATCAAATTAGAATCTAAACATATAGACCATTTTTCCTACTTTAATTACATTAACACCACGCTGTTTATAAGCCACGCAGGATCCATTCATTTCCCCCAATAACTCACACAGCTCACACCGTGGCAGGCCTCAAACCCGGAGGCTAGAATCAATGTATGGCAAAAATCACAGAAAATAATAACCATCATCAACGTAAAGCCATGGCATATTTAATTACATATGTGCACTAGCCTATAATAAACGTTGGATCTATGTCATTATCTTGCATTTATTTATTTTTTAATTTTTTTTTTTTTAGCTTGAGCTGAAATTGTGAGCGTTTTCAATTATGCCCTAAAACAAAGCGCAAAGCATTTTAAAAATAAAGTACCTGAGTGAGAAAGGGAAGAACCCTTAACATCCTCAAAGGAGAAACTCGGCAAACCGAAGACATAATGGCTCCCTAAATTGCATGGCTAGAGCACTTTGATAGTTAACTCACTTTGATCTTTTAATGAGTGTTTCTAAGCTCTCCATGATGCTTGCTTTTTTTTTTTTTTTTTTTACAACAAAACTTCGAATGAAAAAACAAATCAGGCTCCTTTTAATGTGTTCGCTGCCGAGTATCTTAAAGACAGACAGCAGCGCAGTTTCTCCTGCAATACATTGAACGAATCGGTGGGGTGGGATGGGGGGATGGGGGATGGGGGGGATGTCGCTTGTTATTCAGCCTTTAGCCCGCCGCTCATATGGCCGTTATAGTGTAAAATCATTACTGTGGCTGTAAGAAGGGCTTTTGGATCAGCAGTGACGCTTATTAAAGCTTTGCACGGCGGCAATTTGCGACCAATCAGCTGTAATGTAACCTTTTTCTTCTTCTTCTTCTTTTTTGTTGCTGAGTCTTAATGTTTTCTGCATTTTTTTGTTTTTTAAGTTGCTCTCATACCTGAAAAAAAATAAAAAAATGAATATTGTTACAGTGTGATTTCACACAGGAAGCAAGCAAGCGGTGCACTCCTGTAATAACAAATAGGGGATGGGATGCAGGGCCCCACAGGCCTATAAGGGCCCCTGAATACTAAAGTAGCATGTAACAACTGCTTTTGATTTTTTTAATTGAAGTCAGAAATTGATTCCATATGATTTTGTACAATTTGTATATTTCCCGTAGGTGTTGTGGATTTATTTGAGGTTCGCTTAAATGCGACACAAGTTAAAACAGTGTTTCTCTTTTTAAGTCACATCTCCTTCTTCCCACTCACTCACATATTTCTGCTTTTTATCCGCCTTGAAGCACACGGCCCGTTTTACTGAGACAGCCCAAAAAAAAAAAAAAAATGATACTGCAGGATAATCCCAACTCCCCCAGGATTAAGCCAAAGTATAATACAGCACTGTCAACCCATGGCTAGATTTGTTTACGTTATGATTTATTGGATTCAGCTTCTTCTTCTTTTTTCTTCTCCACTGACAAATTTATTGAGTTCTTGACAGATGGCCTGACGGAGCGCTGTGTGACAGCGAGCTGACATACAAGTTGGAAATGTGAGCCTGAGAAGTGTTTACCTGCATCAGACACAGAGCCAAACGGAGCTGTAATTTCATTAACATAAGATCTAATAATACAGCCTTCTTCCCAAACAGTATTTTAATAACAATACATGTGAAATTACACCAATGCGTATACCTGCTAATATAACCAATATCAATGGTATTTCAAAAAGGTATAACCAAACAATAATTTATAGTTTAAAAATATAAAACCATAATACATGTAATTGTTTAAATGTTCTAAAATAGATAGATATAGATAAATAGAAAGATAGAATGATAGAAATATATATATAGACAAATAGATAGATAGATAGATAGATAGATAGATAGATAGATAGATAGATAGATAGATAGATAGACAGATAGATAGATACATAGATAGACAGCTAGATAGATACATAGATAAATAGATAGATAGATAGATAGATAGATAGATATATAGATAGACAGCTAGATAGATACATAGATAAATAGATAGATAGATAGATAGTTAGACAGACAGACAGACAGATAGATAGATAGATAGATAGATAGATAGATAGATAGATAGATAGATAGACAGACAGACAGACAGATAGACAGCTAGATAGATACATAGATAAATAGATAGATAGTTAGACAGACAGATAGATAGATAGATAGATAGATAGATAGATAGATAGATAGATAGATAGATAGATAGATAGATAGATAGGTAGGTCGATAGATATATAGATAGATAGATATAAAGATATATATTTTTATAGATAGATAGATAGGTAGATAGGTAGATAGATAGGTATGTAGATAGATAGATAGATAGATAGATAGATAGATAGATAGATAGATAGATAGATAGATAGATAGATGGAAATATCTAAGTATAACAGATGTAAGCATTACTGTTTAAAGTTCTCCAGCTCCTGTTTATTAACTGTATTTACATTTATTTCAGGGTTTATGACTCTCAAAAAAAATCCCTCAAAGTAATAGGATATCTATCATAGTAAAAAAAAAAAAAAAAAGAGAATGGAAAATGAATAACAACCATTTCATCAAACTCTGGTATAAAGCATGTTTTTGTTAAATGTATTGGAACGTCTTGCCCATAGGAGAATATCACTAGATCATCAGCTACAGAGCTCAGAAACAGCGTGGCGTCATCTGGTGACAGTGATCCAGGATGTAGTCAGATTCATGCAGCCGGTCCCCTGACTCCGTCTAAACCCTGATGACTTCACAGTGGTCTGCTCATATTACCCCAAAGCCCTGAAAGCCCCTATCCGAATTACAATATCACCCCCTGCTGGACGCAACCAGGCAGCACAAGTTCCTCTCTTAACTCCTTTCACAACTGAAGTACTGAGGACATGCTAGTATCAAATACTGTAATACAGTTTGAGAAAGGAGTACTACATGCCGGTAATGCATTCATCAAAGAAATGAAACATTATTCTTATAAGTCACATAAAGAGCACCTTCTCATCTTTCAGTGAAGTACACAATACTGGAGTGGTCTTTAATAGTTTATCTCTTTCACAATCCATCACACTAAACTGAATTATATTTTCATCGTTGTTATTAAATGATGTCATGTCATCTGTGTTATTCTTCTCTGTCTTAAGATAATTTGCGAAACATTTACAAGCAGGCTTTTAGATCATTTGTATTTCATAGATTAGCCTTCCTGTGTAATTCCTCTGTCAGTGTGTGTGTGTGTGTGTGTGTGTGTGTGTGTGTGTGTGTGTGTGTGTGTGTGTGTGTGTGTGTGTGAGGAAAAACACCATGTCAGGTATTTCTACGACTGACTCGTACACGCTGTTAATTTGGAAAAGGCAAAAGTCACACAGTGTTGTCTCACTAAAACAAACGTGTCTGTCGTACATTTGTAATCATTAGGAATGCAAAGTTTTTTTTCCCCCTCAAACCCATTTATAGCAAATTTCTGACACTGAAATGCAAAAAAAAAAAAAAAATACTCATTTACCACAAAGTGTAATATTATGTATATTACTTGAATAGGTTTACAATTATATGTTCTTCATCAAAGTATTTGTATTTGGACTTGTATTGTTGTTAGTTTTCTCTTTTTATTCATACTGTCAATGTAATACACTGGTGTTTATTTGTCAACCATTCTGTCCTGCTATTCTTGCCATGAGTTGCACTGCACTTTTTTTTGTTCTGTGATAAAAAATAAATAAATAAATAAAATAAATAAAGTATTACAGTGTACACTACCGGTCAAAGGTTTGGGGTCACTTAGCTAATTTCCATTCCACTCCATTACAGACAGAATACCAGCTGAGATCACTTGTTTTCAGATTACATTATGTGTTTACATAATTGCAAAAGGGTTCTGACTGTTGTAGAAAGAAGTGGCTGATCTTTAATGCAATATCTACATTGCCCATTATCAGCAACCATTCATCCAATGTTCCAAAGGCCCATTCTGTTTACTAATCTGATATCATTTTAAAAGGCTAACTGAGAAAACATTGGAGAACCCTTTTGTAATTATGTAAGCACATAATGTCATCTGAAAACAATGCAGCTGATCTCAGCTGTTATTCTGTCTGTAATGGAGTAGAAAGGATGTCTAAGTGACCCCAAACTTTTGACCGGTAGTGTATATATTGCAAACATAGCATAAAATATACACGTATATTTGTTCATAGACATTTGTAGGTGGAAATATGTTTTTATGCACATTCAGTGTAATTTTGCAGCAATAACTTGTATCTGTTACTTTCACTGTTGGTTCAGTGTTCTGCATCTGCAATGACAAACTATCTCTAGAGAATAATGTAAAGTTACAGTAAAACACACATCTCTTTTTTTAAATCATTTTTCATACTGTGTATGTTTTCGTTCAACTTGTCAAAAAAAACACTCAAAACAATACGCTACACTATTACACTTACTATACTATACTAACACTATTTTTCAAAATATCATTCCAATTTCTGCCATACTATTGTTTCAACGGTTCATGTTTTTTTTTTTACATTTCCATTTCAATAGACAAAAATGTCAAAATAATTTTTTTCTTTCTATGAATTTGCTATGATTTGCTGTGTCTACATTAATTCAAGTTTTTTTTTTTTTTCCCCACACAGTTTTTGTTGTTAAAGTCATGAAAAACGTCAAATTGGGTTTTCTGAATTGTGTCATGCATGAATTATAATATAAAAAAGAGAAACATCAAATGTTTTCTTAAAACACAATGGGTAATTTTCAAAACATTTGAAAAAAAAAGTCGCTGGAAGTTGGATCGCAGATGGTAACAGATGATATATTATGAAACCCAGCAATAACCAAATCTGTGATGTGGGGATCTCCCCTTCCTTTCTGTCTCACTTCACACAAAGGCGATGGCCAAAACAAGTCTGCATGTGAGCCTGAGCTGTTCAGACACACAAGGAACAACTTACTGCATGGGCATTTTAAAAACTAAATTAAACCATGCTCTCCAAAAAGTCTCCATGAGAATGTGACTTGTGACTCTCTCTAACTCTTGATGAGTGCCTAAAGAATATTAAATCTTCCCTCCGACGAGGACCATTCAACATCCCTCACAGAGGTGCTGAGTGCGACACGGAAACAAAACAACGCTTTGCGCTGTGAGAAAAGGCTTTTCGAAAACTTGGAAGACTTTGGCTCGTGTGCATGACAAGCAACTGATCTCATAGCGTCACGCCACAGCGGGTTACGTGGCTTTTGTTGTTACATGACTGTTTTCATCATTAGCAAAAGTGCCTCCGCTTGTGCAAGATTTGCAGCGCCTTTCATCAGACGATCATGTTATTCAGTGGATTTGTCTCCGCAAAAATAATGTTTCCTCTGACGCAAAAAAAAGTGAAAGCCGCAGGAGGCCAGGAGCATTATTTTAGGATGTGTGCCATTAACAACAAGCGTACACATAGGCCTTCGCTACCCGCTCCTCATGTGGAATGCATAAATTCTGGGCCTGCTGAATAAACTGCATGTGCTTGCAGACTTTGCGGCTGAAGTAGTGAAAGATAGTCTAAATACATATCTACATACATACTGGCTGTGATGTGGAGCTGGAACGGAATGGTTGTTTTCATGGCAAATCAAAATATATATGGAGAATCAGTAGAACCTGGTACCCTCATCAATCCAAGTGTTATAAATGTGCTTATGAATTAACGATGATGGGGGAAAGATAAATAAGAAATTTATGAAAATGTGCATCAATAAAACAAAAAATCCTTATAATGAAACATCTGCTTACGTGTGATTTTATTTTTCTCTATGGAACACACTGGATGTGTTTTGTGTGCACTGAGTGCGAGTGTATGCGCAAGTATGATTGTGGGTGTGTCATTAATAGGCTGCACTTCAGAGAAAAAGGTAGAAATCCAGCCAGATGTTTTGCAGCTGGGTGGATCTGGTAGTGAAGATCTAGACAGCATCTGTCACAGGCGAACATTTCTAATCTGTCCTGAACATTAGGCAGAGAGCACTAAAAACCCATCACTGGCTTCATGTGCTGCTCAGCACACAATGTGCTAACCAGCGGCTCTGCCGTTTGGCCCCCAGAAAGTTCAAAATTAAACATGAAAAAAAAAAAATTATATTAATCAAAGCAGCAAAGAAGCAATTTGAACCATTCCTCTGTGTTTCCTCCAAACTTTTCTCTTCCCTTTAAGCAGAGTGTGGCTGCTGAAAGCGACGGGCTAACTGAAGTTATTAGGGCAGAGTGCCTGAGGCTAAAGACCGGCGCTTTGAACTACAGGGCCAGCAGAGCTTAGTGCGGTCAAGATCTGTCACACAGCAAGTAGAACTAACATCGCAATGTTCTGGATGGACATTTTCTTCAAAGAACTTCAGTTGTGCATTATAAAGAAAGAAACAACTACTTATTAAAGCTATATCACGCACCCCCATTTACATGTAATCACTTTAAAAGTGTAAGGTCTCACTGCTCACAGATAGATGCAACCCATGAAGCCCACTTTCTATTTTGTTATATTTGTTGGTGCTTCCACAAGACATTTCCTGGAATTTACATTGCTAAATGCGATACAGAACTTCATTTTGGAGCTAACGAGAATGTGTTTAGCTAACACGCTCAGTTTGGGAACTGTGGGAATAGCTCCACGCTGACCTTGATGGTCTCTAGATATCCCCCTTACTGGGTTCATGTGCCTAGTTACCAGTTGGTCAACCTCGTGCCCTGTGAACTGACCCTGTCCCCCCGGGGTTTGAAAGGAAAAGAAACACAATTCTCCGGGGAGCGCTCCTACTAACAAGAAAAACTGCTGGCCCAAATCTCTCAGAAGTGCTGTGTTTTCCCACTGGACCACTTTCAGCTTAATAAACATCTTAACTAGCCAGAGGTCCCGCGGGAGCTGCTGGGAAATCCTCTGGGCAGCCAGAGCTCAGGAGCTGGCCCTTTATTGCATCCAGGTGGCTGTTAAAAAATGCTGGCCGGCCCTAAATGTCCAATAAAATGCAAGTGGCACCTTCAGGGGTGGACAGGGTCAGTGCACCTGTCTGTGGACGAAAGCTCTCCCTCGCTCCCCCATGTCCAATCAGTTTGATGTCACACTCCTATATTGTGCCACAACCATGCCCATGGAGGCATTACTGAACGGGCCTAATGGACGCAGGGCCACGGGCCCAAGGAGTCAGTGGCAGACTGAGAGACCAAAACGAGCACACAAAGAGACAAACCACAAAGAGACACACAGAAATACACACAAAATGACCACAAAGTAATGCAAATGACTTCTAAGAGACACAAAACTACTGCAAAGGGAAAGAAAAGGACTCAAAAAGATAGAGAGTGACTGCGCGAAGGGATGCAAAACAACCACAAAAAGACACAAACTGACAACAGATTCATGCAAAAACACCACAACAAGATGCAAAATGTCCGCAAAGGGGGACAAAACTACTCGAAAGACACACAAAACAACTACAAAGAGACAAAAAAGACCACAATGATACACTAAACGACTGCAAAGAAACAAAACATCACCACAAATATACACAGAATGACTGCAAAGAGACATAAAAAGTCAACAAAGAGGTACAAAACAAGTGCAAATAGACAAAAAAACTACTTTGAAGAGACACAAAACAACTACAAAGAGACAAAAAAGGCCACTAAGAGACACAAAACAACTACAAAGAGACAAAAAAGGCCGCTAAGAGACACAAAACAACTACAAAGAGACAAGAAACGACTGCAAAGAAACAAAATATTACCATAAATATACACACTACAAAGAGACACAAAACAATTACAAAAAGACAACAAAGAGATACAAAACGACTGCAAAGACAAAAAAAACAACAACTTTAAAGAGACACAAACTATGTGTTGTTTGTAGTTGTTTTGCGTCTCTTTCAGTCGGGGGTGTCTTGCTCCTACGTAGTGGGGCTGGGGGGCTTTTACACGTCTGTTCCCAGGGGCCCATTTGTCCCATAATCCGTCCATGGCTGTGCCAGCCACATGTTGGCTTATAGCACACGCATCCTTTATAAGATATACACACAAGTCAAAGTCCATTTTCCTTTTAGTCCTGAAGTCCCCAGCAGATGAATTCAAACCTATCATGCGGTTGTATTTATGCACTAACTAACCGGTAAATTACGGGGATGCTAAATGATGCCCACTCACTTCCCATTTGTTTACGACTCGCTTCATGCGTATACGGGAACAGTGGCAGCAGCCTCCCTTCATCTGCCCAGCCTGGTCGCTGTCCAAAGGGAGAGCTAATTGTCCCGCAGGTTGTGGAGAGACCTGGACGGTGTATTGGGCCTTTGATCTGACTTGAAAGGAGTTAATTGATTTCTGTGTTACAGGCAGTGTTAGAGGGGGGGGGGGGAAGAGATGCTTGCTGGTCATTTCAAAACATGTGCAGAAATATCTGCAAGAGAGAGAGAGAGAGAGAAAGAGAGAGAGAGAGGGGGGGGGGGGGGGAGCAAGAGAGAGAGAGATCACCTCACACCCGACTCCATCCTTCCTCAATTCCGAATAATTTGACTCACATGGGCTGGCCGCCGTGGCAGAGAGAGAGAGAGAGAGAGAGGGGAGGAGAGGGGATCCCTGCTCTGGGAGATCACTCATCTTACCTCGAAGCTGAGGTACAGGAAGACCGATTTGATGTGAGGCTCCCCTCGGAGTGCAGCACCGGGGGCTTGTTAAGGTGGCGGCTACGGAGAAGACCACACGTCCGACCTCCCGCTTGACATATCAGTGGGGGGGGGCACTCAAACGTCTGGTGACGTCAACGTGGAACGAAGAAATACAGGACAGGTAACTGGTAAACGACACTGTCTTTTTTTTCTTTTTTCTTTTTAGAATATTCAAGTTTTTCCTGTTTCAGTTCGTGGAAGGTTCAGCCAGTCCCAGCATGCACTAGGCTGAAGGAATCACATTGGGAAGCACCATTTCTACGCTTCCTGTTTCTTTTCTTGTTATGAAAATAGGAATAATGTGAACATTGGGCTTTAGGTCTTCTGTCAACGTGATTTGCTGCATCACCTGCCTGCGCGTCTGTTCACCGTGGGTCCAGGTCTGGTCTGGACCTGCTTTGACAGGTTTCCTGCCTTCACTCCTTCACCTCTCTCTGTCTCTGGTCACCCCTGGTCAGGGGGGAAACGGGGCTGTCAGAGGGAGAGTGGCAGGCTAAGCCTGTCTTAACACAGCACCTCAAACCACCTCATAAATACAGGCTTCCTTTTCCAATTTCCAAGCGGCCCATCCACCTCTGTCTACATGCTTACACGCTGCTCCGTGTCATGCGCCGGGGTGTGAGTTTAAAAATGACCACGGGACATCTGGCTCGACTCGCAGAGGGGTGGGGCTTTGATGTGTTGCTCTGCAGTTCAGAGTGGGCTTCGACGTGGGCTGAGCCAACGCAGCAGCGCTGACTGAGGAGTCTTAACCCTTGCGTTGTCTACCCGTCCACCACGAATGTGTCGTCCTTCCGCGTCAAAATTGAAAATGAACTTTTTTGGGCACCTTTCTCGACACTTTCTTTAAATTCACGGTCATTAAACCTAATTTAAATGACATTATACCTAATTTTTGAGTTAAAAAACAGCAGAAAATTGACTAATAGTTAAGATCAGAGGATGTTGAGTGAATAACAGACCTTTTTTCATGGCAAACTTTAGTCTTGACACCATTAATTTGTTTTTTCCAAATGCTATAAAATTGAATAAAACACCCAAAATTGAATGAAAGTAATCATTAATTGTACCTGCGAAGATTGCTATATGGGTTCCATACAACATACATCATGCATCTATGTTATTTTTGGGCAATTTGGTTGTAAGAAACCCATATTTCTGATATAAGAAAATCTTTGAAAACGGGTCAAATTTGACCCTAAGACAACACAAGGGTTAAGTAGGCCTGGTAGCGTGAGAGATAACAAGGGAGTTTAAAAAGATGCCCTGAAACAGATTTGCCATACGTGAAACGCTTAGAAACACACAACAGCCCTCAACTACTCCTCTAGCCTTTACTTAACTGCTGCATAGTACCACAGACGCAAAAAAAAAAGGTTGTTTCCATTTTAATTCTAAAAATGTGGTCTCTGAAAAGCACTATTATTTTCCATATCATAAAGTGGAGTGAAGGAAAAGTGAAACCATGTGAGGCAGCTTTTTGATGGGCGAAGCTGGGCAGGGCTCACGAGGCAGATGTGGTTCTGAAAGCTCTGTGCCCATCTGGAGAGTTTGGCCACACCGCTTCTCCTTAGCATGAACGCACAACCGGTGATAGGCTTCATCTCAACACTCTGACACCCATCTGAGTGTCAGACTATCTGCTGATAACAGCCACACCAGCAACATGAATGCATGAATGAGCAGTGTTATAGTTTAAGTTCTGCGGAAAAAAAATGGCTGGCAAAATTCTCTATTTTTTGTAATTTTCAACATTTCCAATGAAAATACCAAAAGCAACAATGCAGTAGTCTGTATCTTGGTTACTTTTCAACCCAAGTCTAGCAGTAGCACTCAGCCCCAGGCCAATTTGTTCTGAAGACGTAAATCTTTCAAAACAGACAAAGAATATACACTTCCAAGGAAGAGGATTAGAGCCATATGTGAGTTTAAAGTCAGAATTCAGATTTCTTTTTTTTTGTTGAATTCTGACTTTAAACTCAGAACTCAAATACATTCATTATATATGTTTCACATGTGGACCTAATCCTCTTCCGCACACTTCCAGTTTAAGGAAAAGTCCCCAAAAAAAAAAAATTACTAAAACATTACTCAAACATGAATAAACAGAACATTTGTTAGGAACTATTTTCAGCTGCGGATTTGGTGCGCTAGTGAGTATTTACAGCAGCAGGACAGAAGTTTGTGGGATGGACTCAAAATAAACTACAGCGAACATTTCACCCAGTGGGCTCATTTAGGTGACTTTGGACAACAAAGGAGCTCCACGGCACAGAGGAACAAGCTACTGTATCAGACTTTGGCTGCACAGACAATACTTGTTGGGAAGATTCCTCCATTGTTGTTCTTTTTGTCTTTTCATGGGAGATTTATCATAATATTTTTTATTTTTTTTATTTTTTATTTTAGAATATAGGTTTATCCTTTATTGCAGATCTCTTCTTTTAATTTCACACACCAACTAAAGTGACTTCATACACTATCTGCTATGAACTACATCCAGTCTAAACACTGGGAGATGTAACAATATAATCAAAAAAAGCTGAAACAGATTTGGTGGTTAGTAATAATAGTGATATTATTACTTGTTGCGATGTTTTTTTCTCACACGTATCAGTCCAAAGACTACTGGCAGAACATTGAGTTGTGCTTGTACAGCCTGCGTGAATCTGGGTACATGTGGCTGTATACTGTACATATGTAGGCTACTGTTACTGTATGCGCAGCATGGAGGAGGGCTGTCGGAGCCTGTCGCTGTGCTCTAGGGCATCGCTGACATGAGTGTCACCTTCATGAAGGAGCGTGAAAGCTGCTCCCTCCCTGAAGAGGATTCTTCAGACCGTCGCTCTGATTTCAGCGGCAGAACAGAGGAGTTAACGCGAGCGCTCGCAGAGGGTTGTCATCTGCTGTACGCTTCATTGAACACCTGTGAATACCAGAAGCCATTCGGAGTTTTGGCTAGGATAAAGAAAAAAAGAAAAAGAAAAGAAAGAAGAAGAAATACCTGCATCGTCAGCAGAATCCATAAGTTCCCAAACTTACCAGGAGGAGAGTCTGATTAACAACGGGGGACATTAATCCATTAATGAGTTTCTGATACTAATTACACCTGCGAAAATGTGCAAATGGGTTCTGACAATTCCATTAGTTGCAAATGACACACGCAAGCGGGAGTGAGAGGATAGTGATGTTTTGGTATGCGAGTGTAATGTCGGCTTCTGAATCTGGCAGCAAAGTGGCAGCAGGCTGTTGTTTGGTTCATTAAAGAGAAAAGAAATACTCACTTTAATAAAGAAATATCACGCGTCTTTGGATATTCAGACAAAAATGAGGGTTTGTCGTTATTAAAATACCGCAAAAACTCCACGAAATGGTTATCACAACAATGAAGTGAACAATACAGCAGAAGAATTAATAATAATTCCCTTTAAATAAAGACATTTTTATCATAAATTGATGCAGAAAAGGCACAAACTGTTGCAGAAAAAAATTCACCCCAATGCGGGAAATTAAGTGTTTGACGCTCAAAATGTTAAGGTGGACGACCCCCAGACCCCCAAATGTTCAAACAAAAATTTGAAATACCATATATTAATAATAAATACTAACCTATTCACAGAGCTGGAACTTAATGTTGTGTTCTAGTCTCGGGAGAGGCATCACTGCTGACGTGGGCGGGCGTCTGGGCTAAATAAAGAAGGCTCTGCTCGTTGTTGCTACACGCTGCCCATGATGAACTGGGTGATGGAAAGATGCTGGAGAAGGAACATCAGAGGGGCCTGTTGGCGTGTGGTGACGATGATGATGATGATGATGATGAGGCTGCTTCTCGTCTTTTGTCCTCCCTGACTGCTACGCACTGTCAGCACCCCCTCCCCCCCTCTCCCTCCCCCTCTGATGAGCACAATGTGAGTCACAGCTAACAGACTTTTATGAATTCATGCGTCCGGTGATATTAATTAAGTTTGGTTTATTTTGGGCACAACACTCATTGTGAGACTCATCGGCGCTGGCTATAAGCTAAGACAAAACACATTTAGAAAAGTCACTTTCAAAACAAGTATATTGTACATTGTATCTTTCTGAATCATAGAAATCCATCGAGGTAAAACTGCTCTTTTTTTGTGTGTTAAATTACACAATATACAGCAGTGGTGCATCCCAAACTTTGTCTTCCTTTCATTAGTACTTTATTCCATCTTGTATGTGTAGTGTCTCGGTCTGCCAGGGTGACAGTTACACAGCAACGCTTCTCTCCGTGCTGAAGTTGTAGTAAAACTGAAAAAAAGAAGAAAAAAAAATGACACACTGATGAGTAAACACATATTGTCATAACAGGACAAAATCATCACTAACCTGCACCATATTAATCATGAATACACTATACATTATTAAATCAAACTGACGATCGCTTAAAGAACCCTCTGAATGTTTTAAACATGGTAATACGTTGAACTAAAGAATTACAAATGGATTGATTTCATGTTATTCCCTCCACGCTGAAGCTATAGGCCTGCAGTACAGCAGAGCTGATTAGACGAGTCTCCCGAAAGAATGGTTGAGAAAATACAAACAAATACTGCCCCCTTCTGGCATGTCATTGGCATGACTCTTTAACAAGCAAAAAGGTCTTTGAACTCAGATTCTTGGCTTATGTGGCATTACAGTTTTTTTTTTTTTTTTTTTTTTTGGGTAGGGGGCACAACTGGAGTCACATGTGCAAAACTCAAACCACAGTCTGCATTACCAACAGTCACCTGAGCTCAACAGTTCCCATCTCCTGCAAAACTCATTCACAGCAACACAACTCTTAAAGGGATACGCCACCGTTTGTTGAAATAGGGCTCATCACGGTCTCCCCTAGCTGTAGATAGGTGGGCCAACGCATTTTTAGTGCATGCATTGTTTTAGACCGGTGCAACACCGGTAGCGCCGCTGCTAGTTAGCTTAGCGTAGTGAATGGAATCCTATGTTGCCGGTTAGCATGTTGTGAGTAACACTGAGCCAACAAAAAAAACAAAACAACAACAACCTAATTACTTGCACTGAGACAAAAAATGCGTTGGCCCACCTATCTACAGCTAGGGAAGACTGTGATAAGCCCCGTTTCAACAAAAGGTGGCGTATTCCTTTAACACACGTCTCAAAACAGGCTCAGTGCAGCATAACACTGTGCACAATCCTCACCGACATAACACACACTGTCACTCAGAACACACTGTGGGTAAAAACACTAGCAACAAACACCAATACAGAAATTACAAACTTTCTCGTCTTTACAGTTTGAACAATTTGAGTGACACTACTCAATAGTTTATTTTAGGAAAATATATAGATTGTATAATATACCAATTTTTACGTAAGGTAAACAGGAGGAATGACAATCAGCGGTTTTCTTCAATATAGCACATTGTCTCTGGTAATTTATGGAATTACTGGGGGAACAAATAAAGGTACATATGTAACAGTAACAAAGACTAGTGTGACTAATCCTGCCTCTCTCCAGCATCATGTGGCAAGTTTTCTTCATCAAATTGGATGTCTGCATCATCTCTAAATAAAAATGAATGTGGTGTTTCTGAAAAAACAGTAAGAACGCAGTTTTACTATTGTAAAGATATAGTGTTTTTCACAATTTCTGTTTTTATAGCTGTGTATATAACCTCAGACATCTTACCTGGACATGTTGGTATCTTTGCTCTTTTACCTGTTTCTCTCAAACAGTACAGTGTATAATTGTTTCATTCATATTTGGTGTTTGTATACAAAAAAAGGCTTCCTGAGCTTTCTCTGTATAAATACCGTATATGTTCACTAACTAGTCTAAAACAAGACATCTGCTAAGGCTTTCAGCTAAAATTCAGCTAAAAAGGCACCAGGCAGAAATCCATTCTGTTTTGAATGCGTGGCTAACAGTTTTGACAGCAGTGTGTTAGCATTTGAACAAAGTGCTGCAAATCTAAAGTGTTGTGGGCGTTGTGGTTAAAGTCATGGGATAAGTGTGTAGAGTTTTGAAAACTGTGTTCAAGCAATGAAAAACAAACCAGAGTTTGGTCCACATGAACTGCTGCAGTGCAGACTGTAGTAAGAGTTTTGCACGTGACTCCCGTAGTGCCCACTGTCTTTTAGCAATCAAAAGAAATCTGTAAAAGGCAGGAAAGTGTGCAATTTTTTGACTTGTTTTACTGATTTAACTTTGTTTTTTTTAATCTGGATTTATATATTTTAGTCAACATATTCTTATGTACGTCTGTATGATTACATCTACTGTACGTCGTTTTCTGTTGCACTGCAAGTGGCTGGTGGAGAGCAGTTTTTCATTTTTCTTTATGCTATGTTTGTAAGTACACAAGGAACTATGACAATAAATAAATCTGAATTAGGTTCTATAAATCATTATTTTATTTTTATTTTATATATTATTATATTTCTCTATTAAAAAAAGATGCACTTTTGGTATCCTACTGAGTAGACAATGTAAACTTTGGTGCCAGAAGTCTATTTTGTCCCAAATCCAAATATTAGAAATGGAGGTAACACCATTCAAAGGTCAAAGGAAACGACAGATGGCTTTTGGCCCGGATGCTGATCTAAAGGCCACGGTGTGACAGATCCACAGTGCAGTGTTCAGCTATTGACTTAGTCAGTGTTTTGGGTCCACAGCAATCACTCTTAAGTTACCTCGCACAAAAATGATTCCTGGGTTTCACACAGAGAGGTATACAGATGTTACATTTGGGAAAAAGAAAGCACTGGCATCGGACTGGTATTCGGTATCACAAGATACCCCGAGTTGAAGTATGAGAATCAGCATCAGAAGAGAAAAAGTTGGATCGGTGCGTCCACAAAAATATTAGCAGTTCCCAGAAGTAACTCAGACATCTCATTTTACATAATCCTTCTCCCAAAATTGATTCTATAAATCCAAATGGTTTAGAAATCGAAAGAAAGGTCCTAAGGAAAATGACAAAGGCAATTCAAAATAAAAAGTATGCTGTTTAGTTTACGGTCAAACTGTTATAAAAATAAAAATATATAATAATACAACATGATTTTGTTGTGGGTGCAGATTCACTGGCCAATCAGGGAAGTTTTAAGACACAAAGTGGGGCTCACTGCCCCCAAGTTAGACGGTTGTATTACTGCAACACAGCACTAGGTGATGCTGTATGATCACTGAAATAACTTTCCAAATCTCCACCAGAAGCCACGGAGGAGCCACAGTGGCTCAAACCGGGGTTCTCTCGATCAAAATACCACCTTCCCTGATTTTCATCTACTTGAGGGGAAGCTGCAAGTTACCCAGAAACCTGTCACATATCACAAGCCTGTTAGTTGTGAAAAAATTCAGTCTCAACATCTGGCACAGTAAATAAAGAATCCTGTGTGCACGTGCATGTGTTTGTATGAGTGTGTGTGTGTGTGTGTGGATGATGGATGGTGGAATGGGGTGTTATCAGGGAGAGCATGTATCAATGTCTGCCAGTTTTATACACAGGCTGACAGGACAGTGACACACTAGAACATGGGCGGCAGTCACCCAGACGAGCAGAGCTTCATTTCCTGTCCCTGCTCCACTGCCAAAAATATGTGACATGTTGTCTTCATTAATTCCACCTCTATTTGGAGCTCTCCCTCTCACACCTCTCACATACCCCCCTGTACACTACTGTCCCTCCATACATTCACATGGCAACACACAAGCACAGGCCTAGAAACACACACACAGATAACTCCCTACAAACACTGAAAGCCCATCATACACAGGTGCTAATGAAAATCTTGTCATGTGTGCATACACACTTCTTTTCCACCAGCGCACTCCCTCTGAAAATCATTAGCCAGCCGCCAACAAAATTTTTCAGCAGAGCAAACTACATAAAGATGTCACTTTAAATTGCGTACTAATTAACACTTAAAAAGACACAAATTAGATATGCGTGGCTAAAAGCAATTATAATATCCGCAAGTTTTGCGAGTCATTTGGGAAATGAAAAGAATGCCTAATTGCTGGAACCAACATCATCCGAGACATGGCTTAAGTGATGCCTGTTAGGAAATGGTCTTATCTACAACTGTGGCTGTGATTACAACAGTTTTCCTCAATTACATGTGCATATGTATAATTCTTGAAAGTACATCTCTTTCATGAATCTATATTTTTTTTTTTAATTGGTTTAGAAAGAGGCAATTAGGTGCTGTGCTGAAAGTGCCTCCAGTTTCCAGAAAGAGAGAGAGGGAAAAAAAAAGAAAAAAGAAGCTCCACAGCACGAGCATGGACAGTGACCTCTTCTGGACTAGACAAGAAGAAAATGCTCAACAATATTTCAAAAACTCAGGATCAGTTTCATAAAAAATAAAAAGCTTGTTCTATTAAACTAAATATTGGGATTTTTTTCTTTTACATCACCAAGAATGATTTGCCTCTTCTGCAGAAACCTGGAGTACAGAGAACTTTATT